>NC_086336.1:57373164-57594652 GCF_032445375.1 Bacillus rossius redtenbacheri | reverse complement strand
AAAAATAATGACATTCCTTGAATCTGAAACATTAAAAGATTACTTCTTTTTTTTTGTAATAATAATTAAGTTTTGGTTAAATTCTGCTCGATTCCACGATATAAACTTGAATTCCGGTGTTAGGTGGTGTACCAACTAGCTTGGATGGTGTTATTTCAGTTTTATTGCAGTTCGCCTTTTAATCTTGTCCGTAGTAACGATGTATTCATATAGGTTTTTTTTTTGTAATGCACCGATTGTGAAACCGCCCAGAGCCGAATTCGGCTACTAAACAAATGAATGAAAATGTCTTGGGGATATTGCAATTCGGCGATGGTTGCAAACAGGGGCGCAACAACAGGGGGGGGGGGGGCAAGGGTATTTTGCCCCCCCTCTGAAACCTTGAAGTGGGGGCAAACGGGGGGCAAAGAAAGTGCTGTGTAATGAATTTTTTGATAATAAAACTGCTTAAATAGCACCATTTTCCACCTTGAAATACAAATTTTCCCCGGGGGAGGACCCCCGGACCCCCCAGCTTCAAAAGGGGGGATCGATGATTCTTTATAAAAAGGTATATCGCCCCCCCTTTGGAAATTTAATTGTTGCGCCCCTGGTTGCAGACCGCGAAGACTCCGTGCGCGGGGCCGGGCAGGAAGGAGCATCGAGGGAAGAAAAGAGGCGAACAATGGTGAAGTAGTGAAGTAGTGAAGTAGGGTGGGGTGGGGGGGGAGAGCAGGAGGGAGGGGGGGGGGGTGTCCGAGACCCGACAACGGGCGGAAGACGGGCCCCGCACAAAGGGAAGCGCTCCTCCCGGGCGGGGGCAGACGCGCACCTGGAACGGAGCTGAGGGGGTCGCTGCAATGGCCGCCCTCCTGCTCCGGAGAAACCCTGACATCCACGCGCCCCCGTCAACACACCCGAGTAACCCGTGTTCGATAATTCAGTTCCCCCGGTCCCCCTGTTTGTAAAGTAGAAGGTACGTGGGCGTGTTAAATAAATACAATTATTGCACAAATTCGTCTTTATTTTTTTTTCCCCTCGTTAGGTTAAAGACACTTTAAACACTCAAAAATTGCAACAAAAAAAAATGTGTGACTTCACAGCAGGGTCATTTTTTTCTCCAAACATAATTTTATCATATAATATTATATATCACCTCATAAAATATCATATAATATATTGTATGTACATTTATGTTAATTTGACGAAGCCCATATCCCCAAGTGTGATGCTTGTAAGGGGATCTAGAGGTGGATTATTAAAAAATAAATAAAAATAAAACTAAGTCTATTTGTAGGAGGGATCCGGGTTAACGTGTCTCAGTCCGAAGCCTGTACGCCTAGTCATGCTGGGATTAGCCATAAATCGTGTGATTTTTTTCGGGGATTGGCCAGTCACGGTAGTAATTGAAGTCATAGCTAACTCCTCTATCTAAAAGAAAAAAAAAACTAGATCAAAATTTGGGCCTCGGACCTGCACAGACACAAGGAAAAATCTGGGCGCAGTCATGAGGGATTCAAGCTCATGCAATAATATCGTAAGAGGACACAAACTGCAGGAGATGACCGCCAGAAAGATAAAAAAATAAACATTACCAAAACCACGAATTAATCTTACTAAAAGAGTTCTTTCTGCCAAGCAGACGTTAAAATATCAAACTAATTGTTTCCAGTTCGAACAGACGTTAGATGGCCGTCTTAGGCTATAAAGGAGCCCTTAGGCCCTTTTAGAAAGTACAAAAACAAAATGTGAATGAAAACATCAGTATGTACTTTTATTTAGTGACTTATTGGTTATTATGGTTAGCATTGCAAAAATCAAATAAAAGTGAAGTGATTACCGTTTTGAGAATACGTTAAAAACAATGGTTTCTTCCGGTATTTCTGTTGTGCCAAAAATCTTCTTCTGAACCACTTAGATATGTTCTTTTCGACATAACTGAACAAGACTACAGAACTACATACAGCATTTCAATATAGATACTTTGTAATTTATGATAAATGAGCCAGAAAACAAAACAAATATGAAGTTTGAGACATCAGAGGAAATCCCCAACCAATCGACAGCGTCGACGCCTATGTGTAGCAAAGTGCGTGCCCGCAAGTGGCGCTAACGTAGGAGACCGCTAGATGACATAGTTTAGTTTCTCATCTGGCAGTAAGCTGGCGGAAATATACAGCCGCAACCACAACCTGGAGTCAATATAACTTTGAAAATCTTACATGCAAGTTACATGGAGAACACTGGATCTCAGATTATTGTGAACGGCAATTCTAAGTAAAATTGTACAAAAAAAATTGAGCTCCTCTATTTCCCGTGAAAACGACGTCTACATTTTGAGGATCCCCATTTAGCCGGGGTTCCTGGGATCATGCCCCATGTGCTATTACGGAAAGAAAGAAAAAAAGACGCAACTGGGTCTTTTAGAAAACTGAGAACCGATATCACAGAGTTACAGTTATTTAATTATTGTAATTTTTGATATCTTGCAAGGTATTAGGATTTTTTTTTTTATTTTAAAAAGCACGTATTTCGTTTTGGGGAAGGAAAAAAATTGTTTTCGATGACCGTGACGCATGCGTGGGTCATCACGCGTTGCGATTTCCATGAGAGCGGCTATACGCGCCGAGCCAGGCCAGGCGGGACTCACACAGAGTGCTTCGCGGCCGCTAGACATTCAGCGGGGCGATGGAATTGTATCCCCTTGGGAAGGGTACCTTTCATACTTTTGGTGGCGGTAGTGTAGCTGGGTAGAAACCGGAAAGGTACCCTTTCCGATTTCTTAAAATGTTTCGGTTTCAATGCAAATATGCACTGGAAAGGCATCCCCTCGGAAAGGGCACCTTTCAGGTTTTTCTGTACAATGACACAGCAGAAAATAAACTGGAAAGGTACCCTTTCCGATTTCTTAAAATAAATGTTATTTTCTGCTCTAAAATCGTGAAACTTATCCCCTCTGGAAAAAAAATCCCAAAATGGCTACCAGACAATCGATACAAGCACCTAGTTCCTCAGTTTCATACTAGGTGGCGCTGGTAGGGAGTGTCCACAGAATACCTTAGCAAAATAACCACCTATGTAGCGTAACATTTTTAAACATCTGTTGTATTTTGTTCTGCGTGTAAACTCTACTTCTATCAGAATTTATGATCGGAGGAAAATTCTTCTTATCCCGTGTATTGCCTGTGTTAGTGCACCATACTTTAATCTAACCTAACATTTCCGGTGCATATTTGCATTAAAACCAAACCGAAATATTTTAAGAAATCGGAAAGGGTATCTTTCCAGTTACTACCCAGCTACACTACCGCCACCAAAAGTATGAATATGAATATGAAAGCCCCCCCCCCCCCCCCCCCCCCCCCAAATTCAGCGCACTCTGCCGCCGGCGAACAGTGGACGTCACCAACCCTTTCCAGGTCACCAGCACATCTCTTAATACAATAACAACTCAAAAGTACTATTTATCCACTTCCTTTAAAAAAAAAAAAAAAAAAAACACGCTGTCAACCGATAGAAATTTGGTATTATATAAATATAAATTTTTTTATTGTTGAGTTAAAAATATTTTCGTGAATTACTAAATATTCGTTTGATCGAGTATCGGGCAAAAAAAACTACTGGACCGATTTTGATGAAACCTTTTTGTGTTTAAAAAAATTACGATTAGAATTTAAAAAAAAAAAAACTGGTGTATATTTTATCTCGCCGAGATGGCGGGAGGCGAAGATACAACGAATAAAAACCCATATTTATTTCACAACCAAGTGCAACCAACATTTAACATTTCTACAAACACCCACTTCTACCAATACTACCATGTACCACATACATAATGTAATTTATTTGTTCTGTCACAATCAAAAACTATTTCACGATTGACTTGATGTAGGCTTTTGGACATACGCCATTGCTTAGCAATGGTGTATGTCCAAAAGCCTACATCAAGTCATGCACTCCCATTGCACAAGTCTTTCAAAGATAATATTTCACGATTGATAGAAATTTTATTACATGATGTGATAATTAGAGAAAAAAATCACCGTGTGATTATTCGCACGAGGTCACACACTAGTTGTGTCATATTAGCAGAGACCCGGGCATTCCGTGAATTCGTCTGGCGTCAGAGTGGAATTAAAAATCCCACGTGTGTTCAATTCATGATCGCTTTCCAATCGGCTGATTTATCACCAAGAACCTTTTTTTGTTCTGGTTAATCACTTCTCTACTAGCTCACGGTAGTAGAGGGGTGTATCACAACTACAGCAGTCAAATCATTCATTAAATCAATAAAAAAAATAGGTTTTCCCAAAATCATAAAAAAAAAACTATTTTTTTTGGGACTTTGAGAAAAAAAAATAATTTTATTGATTAATGAATAACTTTCTAAAAATAAATAGTTCGAAGACGAAAGCTATATACGAAAGGTTTATCAAAAAATGTACATCACGTGATTTCATGCTTTCAGTACATGCTAGAACTAACATGAACTTTTGCCTTTAAGTTCATAAAAAATCTCGGCGCGCCTGTGCGTGAACCATTATCTTGAAAAAGCCGTCAAAATTTTTAAAGTTTTATTTATCTTACGTGAAATATCTTGTTATCTGTTGAATGTGCAGAAACTTCCATTCATTTATTCATTTTATGTATATGACTACATTACCCACAATATTAACCATTACACCTTTTTTTTTTCTAGCGCAAACTGCTGAGGAAATAATTTTTTTTAACATGCTTGTTTGAATCTTTGAGTATGCACACCTATTGAGCACCACCCAGAGATCCTTGCAGTTTGATATGGAGTACCTGATCAATTGCACCTTTACCTACAGCCTATGGGGATGGAATAGAACCTGTAACAGATGGATGGCTCGATGCCTGCTTATTAGTAGGTATTTATCCCAACTGGGCTGCCCAACCAAAACTGCAATTCATTCCAGATGGCCAGTCAGTGAAATTTACATTTTGTTATTTTTATATAGTTTATATATTTTTATTTGAGTTTTATTTTTGACGTGACGTCTAATAAATCGATGAACGACGGCTGCACGCAAGAAAAAGTGTCCCGTTACGCATATTGTCCCGTTACGCTCGTTGTACGTTTGCGCCGCATCTATCTCTCTTCCACTCGATTGGAACCACCATCGATTTGACTTTTTCGAGGCACATTAAACTTTAAACACTCCCATTCGTTTCCTACTTTTCCTATCATCGTCCTATCCTTAACAGAATAACACAGATTGGAAGAAGTTAAATAGCAAACACGTACAAAATTTATAGTTAAAATAATCTCTTCGTTAAAGTAATAAACATATTTGAATTAATGAGTGCAAATGAAAGTAAATTTATCAATTAAATCCTTTTTTGTATCCATACAAAATAGTGATAATTCAATAAAAAAGATTCAATTTTATTCATAAAAGTATGTAATCATTTCATCACTGTTTTGTTATGACGTCACTTTAAACTATCGTCCGTAAACCGACTTTACAGACAACCTTTTTTTTTTTTTATTTAATCAAACTTGTGAAGCAACCACACACGAATACCAGTTTGCAATTTGTTATTTCGATATAGTTTACATATTTATTATATTTAATGAGACTGGTGACTTGTAATAATCCAGCTCGCCCGCGGAACGGCGTGCAGTGTGCGACCGGCCGCAGACGCCGCGTGAACGCAAGGGCCAGTTATAAATTCTCCTCGCGGCTGATCCCTCGAGTCCAGCCGGGCGTAATTACCAGTTTCGGTGCGCCCGCGCCCGGGAGAAAGGAAAGAATGGGAGTTCTCCTGGATGGGGGGATGGGGGTATGGGGGGGGGGGGGAGGAGAAACTTCAGACGCGCCGGCAGAACGCTAAGACAGTTTTTTTTTTTTTTTACTTCGCTCTCCCTTATACGTTTCCACCCCTCCTCCCCGACCCTAACGTTATTTTATTTTTTTTGCTCCTACGAAGAGCCGACTCCTTCGCCCGCTCGACAGGCAACTCGCAACCCAGAGGTCGACACCCGAACAGAGCACAATCGACCGAACGATTATCGCCAAGGCCCCGTTCCAACAACCATGCGGAAACGTAAACACTATAACTGATCACGCAACGGCAAAATATTTACGTTTCACTGTCCGTCTGCCGCTTCCACAACGCTCGGAAACCAAAAAAAAATAGCAACCAACGAAACTCAATTCCACGGTTACGTACATAACACGGACACACACACCACAAAGTAATGACAGAACACTAGATATTCTTGCAAGAGTAACCAATTTTAACATATTTAAAACGTAAACCTTCCTGGCTACCGCGGTCTAATACACGGAGTAGTTGGTCATTGCAGAGCTAATCCGTACGCTAATCCGTGTTCGCATGCGTTCCGTAAGATCCGTCTCCGATTACGTGATCCTCTCCGTTTCCATGCCATTGAGAAACAAGCATAAACGCCGGTACGATAAGTTGGAAGATGAAGTCGTCGGAGCGAAACGATGAGCGCAACGCGAATTTGCTGACAAATTACTCGGAGAAAAAAAAAGATCGGCGCTCGGTGGCATTTTGGCATTGTAGCACACTTGATCTCTGGCATACTTAGGCAGTTCGGATACTTGTACACATAAACTCGTATACCTGCACACTCGCTCGTATACTTGCACAACTGTGCGCGTGTTTTCAATATTTGTGTACCCTACACATTTCTTACCCCTATATCTATGAATTTTCAATGCTTATGCGCGGCTACGTGCCAATTTTTTTGAAGTTTCTAAACGTAACATCCACGTATTCTCAGCCACACGCCTGAAAAATCAGCATTCGTGCAAATTTGGAATTGTACTTTCTGGGTAGCATGACGATTGTTCCGTATTTTAAACTGTTTGACCTGACCTAACCGACCCTTCACTGCTTGAGTTATGATCTTCTAGACCTGCGGGGGAAAAGCACTATTTCAGGAACCGCGTATCTTTAAACACCTGTAGTTTTTATAACTGTTGTAATTTAACCTAGAACTAGAACACGTTACAACACATCTAAAAATTACGACTGCTTAGGAAGCATTCTTCATATTCAAAACCAAAGTCTAGCTTTACAAAATACTCAAAGCATTTAATTGTAATTAAGAATTAAAAATATATCTTTGGGGTCTGTTGTTAAACGTGGTAAAAATTTTTTTAACGAGGTCATATTTTTATTCAATATGTTTTGGAGAGAAAAATGAGAAGTCAATATCTAGTTTCTACCCAGTAGCGGACCTATGGTAAGAGCAACGGGGGAGGATTCCCCCCCCCCCCCCAAACACACACAATATTTAGTTTTTTTTTAAATCTAATCATGTGGCCCGAAATTAGCAAATTGTACAGCGCGTGTGTTGTTTGTTGCCAACTAGGAAACAAAACATTAAAATACCCGCGTTCATCTACTTTTTTCACACTATCAGTCTTTATTAAGGAGTTTTTAAGGATTATCAGTGAAATTTAAGGGCTCAGGGCACCTTAATACATTAAAATACAAATTAAGGACTTTTTAAGGATAATGAGGCGTACGATCCCTGCTTTTTAGACTTTCAGCTTATTTTTTTCGTAATCGTCAAACCAATTAACCTTTAGAAGGGAAATTTCCTCAAAAATTTTAGTCTTCTAGTCAGTTGGCAGCATCCAAGTGGTAAAACACGATGACGGACGCGCAGACAGATCATTGTGAACAGCTCGGCTTGTCGACGGACGGATGAAGGACGGATCGTCGGTTGAATCCAGCCAGCAGGCCACTGAACCCAAGCAGTTCCTGGTTCCTCGCGTAGTTTCAAGATGTTCGCTATAGGTTTCGAGTCTTCTGTGGCGCCACCAACCAACGATCCAACAACAGTGATATGAACGAATGGGCGTAGTCTAGACGGCATCTAAGTCTCGCTAGAGACGGAAGGAATAGTTGAGATGAACGGCAATACCCAGAGAAAACCAACAAGAAACGTACGTCACGTTTGCCTCTCGCAAGAGCCGGGAAGATAACATCAATGCAGAAGGCTTTGTTGTACAGCCAGTGGCGGACACACAATTATTTTTCGGGGAGGGAGAAATTAAACCAGATGTGTGTGTGTGTGTGTGTGTGTGTGTGTGTGTGTATATATATATATATATATATATATATATATATAATTGTAATATGTATTTAAAAAAAACTTCATTACTACTGTAACAATGACACTCGTATATTGACCTACAAAATTAGCCGTAGGCCCGTCTAAAATTGTAATGACCTAAACTGTGCCCGACGGACACTGATCGCTGATTGGTCCACATGATTCTCTGACGTCATACGTGATGCAAGCGATGGTCGGAATCTCCCTGGTCTGAATTAATTGGTGAACTTTAACTTTTTGTCCCAATCTATGTCCTTTGGTAGCATAGAACAAAACACACACAATATTTTAGTTTCCTGTTTCCGTTTGAAAAACATGCACAAAAACAATAAACAAAAAACAATCGAAAAAACATTTAATGTGCTCTAGTGACTACTTTTGAATTCAGGACATCGGACATCACAATTGTAGACGCGCAGTTTTCCGTGCGACAATGTGAAGTCCTTCACATTAGGATAAGAACACGAACCGCCCATAGGTTCGGACTGTTGTAGGACTGAGGAGGAAAAGATAGGAACCAAAACCCGCCGTACTTGTTTCAACAGTTTTTATGTCAGAACAATATCTGTACATTCAGGAGTGAGTCAAGGTTGTATTCTGTCACCAACTATGTACCTGGTAATGACTGACGCAGTAATGAGTAATGTGACACGAAAGGTGATATCCCATTGGCACTAGCTGATTGGCTGGAAGATCTGGAATTTGATGAAGATTTGTGTCTCCTGTCTGAAGCACATGGTGAAATGCAAGCAAAGGTTGAAGACCTGGTAGAAGAAGAAGAAGAAAAAAGGTGGGGCCAGCGATCACATCAAAGAAGACCAAGGCCCTAAGGACTAACACGAACAAATCAGACCCATTTGTCCACAATGGTGAGTCCATAGAGGATGTGGATGGCTTCACTTACTTGGGCAGTGTAGTTGCTAAGGATGGACGAGATGCACAGGATGTATCGCACCACATTCAATAAGCAAATCGTGCTAGCACTCTGCCAGTGTGGAATAACAAACAGAATCTCTATTAAAATGTTTTGCTTTACTTGAGTGTAGCACATAATTAAATGGAATGCCTTGTTAGTAATCCTGACCGACTTCTACAAACAGTTTCTCCTGTAAAATAACAATTGGTGTTTGGCATTGAATACTTGAATGACAACTGCAATAATACTGTCAATAGACACTATTTTATGGTCCCAGAAAAAATACCAAATAGTATAATTAAAACAAATACCTTTACAATTAATAATTTTATACAAAATACAATTGTTAATGTTAACAAGCCGGGTAGTATCAAGGTGACAATCTGTACTGCCATCTAAGTGTGAGAGACTCTGTAACTATGGTCTGTGGGACATTTTGTGACCTGCCG
Organism: Bacillus rossius redtenbacheri; assembly: GCF_032445375.1. Classification (NCBI taxonomy): domain Eukaryota; kingdom Metazoa; phylum Arthropoda; class Insecta; order Phasmatodea; family Bacillidae; genus Bacillus; species Bacillus rossius. Next base: position 57,585,186 of record NC_086336.1, on the reverse strand, counting down.
AGATCTTGGCACTGGCCGGACACATTGGACGTAGTTGGCGTGGACAATATTCGTACAAAATGGCCGCAAGAGTACGAATCTTCCGAATCTCCTATCTTATGTGGGTCCGAGACTTGGAAAGTGACTAAAGTAATTACTTCCAAGTTGCAGATATTTGTTAACCGTTATCTACGAAAGATTCTCAACATCTATTGACTGGAAGTAATCTCCAACCATGAGCTATAGACGATGGGAGAGACTAGGATGGCCACACAGATAAAGCAGCGGAAGGGGAATGGGGCACTGGATTGTAACCCACAGAGTAAAAGGCGAGGGAGGCCAAACAAACATGACGAAGATCTGTACACATGGAAGACATGGAGAGAGGTGAAGAGGTTGCCTGAAAACAGGACCACATGGAGTTGCTTTGTTGATGTCACATTTACCAAGACAGACAACAGGAATATCAGCATCGGATCTGTTGCTGTTAGTTCTGAGTTGCCATTAGTGACCATATTTTCATTCTTTAGCATTCTTCAGTATTTTTATTAAATATACTTGATTATGATTACTATGCCATTCAGATGCTGCAGTGTTCCTCACTTGTCATTAAAATAGTCTCAATTTCACTGCCTACCTATGGCAGGACAGGCCAACCTGTTTCATACCCACAGCCATCTAAAGGGCTGTAAATATTCTACACACCACATTATTTTTTTTGTGATTGTCAGGGTTCTACGCTTGTTACACAATTTTGACTGAACGTATGATATCCTACATTGAAATTTGATAACTGGAAATCATTCAAAATCATGCTATAAGATTAATAATTCTGTGTTATTATTCTGCAGTCTTGTCTTGAAACCATTTTGCATGGATCTTGTCCAAGCCAACTGCATCCCAGATGTTGGGCCAATGCCAAGACCTCGGCAGGTCACTAAATGGCCCACGGGCCATAGTTATAGTGTGTTTCACACTAAGATTGCAGTACACAGTGAATGGCACCCACTGTTGCAAGACTGATACTACATGGCTTGTTAACATTTTAAAAAATTATTTTGTATAAATCGTTAGTTGTAAATCTAATTTTTTTTTTTTTTACTTATACTAGTTTGTGATTCTATTGCCTACTGACAGTACATATTATTGCAGTTGTCATTCTACAAGAGAGAAAAATTATTCAATGACAAAAACACCAATTATTATTTTACAGGTGAAAACTATTTGTAGCAGTCAGTCAGGATTAATAACAACGCATTCCATAAAAGTGTGTGCTGTGTTCAAGTAAAGCCAAAATGTTTAATATTAAGTGATATAAAAACATGTGTGGATAAAAATGGTTGAAACCTTAATATTATGATATAACTAACTCTCTTGATTAAATATAACAAGAAAATGAATTTAAAAAATTATCACAAAAAAATTTTTTAATACAATGGTTGAGATACATTAAAAAAAATTTAATTACATTATAAAACTGTGCTCTATTGGCATATATCTGGCAACAGAGCATACAAAAACAAAGACAGTGCTAATGGCAGAAATCAGGCATCGTGCTCATTGAAACACACTGCAAACTATGAATAAGAGACACAATAATTTAAACCCACAAATTTGGTGAAAAAGAAAAATTTTCTATTTTCAGTTTCAATTATTTACAACCAAAAAGTCAGAACATTTTCTCAATTTTTTATCAGAACATGGAAAATAATTTTTTTCATAAATGTCAAAATTGACAGTAAAAATATGTAGATTACTTGATAACATAAAAAATTTTTGAGAATATAACCTTTCAATAAATTCCAGGCATCTAGTTTGGCTTTCAGTGTGATCCACTTGAATCCTTCTTTTATCTAAAAAAATTAACTTAAAACATCTGTGAATGTAATAAACAACATACCAGGAAAGAAAATGTTTGACCTTTAAGAAAGAAATTTTTTTTTTAAAAAGTTATGCCCCGAAATCTAAAAAGCTATACATATTTTTAATAATATTGGTATTTAAGACACCAACAATTTTAGTAAAATTTATTAATTTTTTTATTTTCTTGAGATTAACATCATATATACTCCCACTAAAAATAGTGCACTTTTCTGACAGGTAACTTTTATCTACATTTCTAGTTTGGCAGTTGGATATTTTTCCATCGTTTCTCCAAAAAAAAAAAAAAAAAAAAAACTGGTAAATACATTATTTTATTCAATGGAATCATATGTGTGTAGTGACATGTCAAAAAAAAAGACTAGACTAGACTAGATCCCACTCCTAACGTTTTCCATCTTTCTTTGCCTCCACTCTCTTCCAATGTGCATCTCAGTTCTATGCTTGTTCTTCTGTGCAGATTTTGAGACAAAAAATATTTATTTTATCATAAATAAATTAGCTATTAGAAATTATTTAAGGATTTTCAAGGCTTGCAGTAGCTTTAAATGAATGTATGTCCTTTAGCCAAAATATTTACATTCCAATCTGTTACAGTGAATCCTCATTACAAAGTACCTCACTATAAAGGATTTCTCACTTTAAAGTATATATTCTTAGGTCCCAACAAAATGTTTTACATTTAGTAACAGTTCAGTATAAAGTACTTTCATTAAGTACCAAAAAGGTGGGTTTTTTTCTTTCAAATATGTTCTAAAGAGATATCACTGTACTTCCTACATTCACAAACACTTCAATGATTAGAATTTTGTTTCTTAGATTAAAGCAGGATTAAGAGTCCCAAAAGGTGAATGTGTTACATTTGTATAGTCTTCATATTACTAGTACATCCACTGGCTTTAAAAACAAGTTTTTTTTTTAAATGAACTTAAACACGTAGTGAAAAAATGCCTTTCAAAAGGAAAGTACAGTATAATATTTATAAGAGATTAAGAGATGTTATTAAATTCATTAGAAAGACAATTAAAATAGAACATATGATTGTATAAATGCCTTTTCTTGTAGCCAAAAAAAAAAAAGCAGAAAAACTATTTGTAGAGTTGTGAGATTTGTATGAAAAGTGACAGTTTGAACCAGTACAGAGGAGTCATTTCAGACTGTCTAACTTTAAATTATAAAGAAATTTTTAAAATTAAACAAAACTACAGATTCATGGTTTCTAAATAACATTTTTTATGTACATTCTACTCAGTTGGCTAGGTTCATAATTAAAACTAATGTTATAAAAATAAAATTAAAAATTAAATCTGAGGATAAATATTTTAGGTCAATTTTTTCCAGATTGTATGCCCAGGTAAAAAAAAAAAAACTACTAACAATATTTCAATGTGTCACTAGGAAAAAAATTACAATTTTAGGTGAAAAATAAGTAATTTTGTCCAATGCATTAACTTTTTGAAAAAATATTAACTGTAAGAGAAGTTGCCTATGCAATAACAATGTTTGAACTTTTAAATATATATTTCATTTCTTAACTTCAAACTGAAACCAAGAACACAAGAAAATGAAAGTTGGCCCATTCTAGAGCTGGGTTCTTTCTTTTCTGTATAGTTTAAAATAATAACTCTAAAAAACCTGTCTAAAAAAAATGTCTTTTGTAAGTATTACTATCTTGCATGGGTTGTACTGTGTATAATAAATAAACAGTAAAAAGCATTTTTAGATTTTTTTTTTATTCGAACCTATGTTTTCCATATTAACTTATCCATTTTTGAGTTTCTTGAGATGTAAAAAATAATTTTGAATTGTTGCAACAAATAAATTCTGTAGATAAAAATACAAATCTCTTCAAAAATTTTCCTTCAGAAAGTTAACAAATTTTTACTAGTACTATTATTTTTAACTGTAGGGTATTTACTAAAAAGTTGTAGCTATCCAAGTACTTCTTTGACATAAAATACTTGGTCATAAATGTTAGTAAGGTAAAAATAGTAGTTTCTTTCTAACTAGGCCTAGATTCATGAGCACAAGGTAAAATTTAAAACTCAAATACAATAATCAAGAATATCCTACAAGCATTTGAATAGCATACTTCCACCAAATGGAACAGCGGAATACCTACCTGGATATTTTTTGACACAGCCTACATATAGTAATTCTGGACCTGCAAGTAGAAATAAGTTTGGTTGAGCAGTAAGGCCCTGCTACAATGAACATCCCTTAGATGTGATGTTCGGCACTGCTGCCAATTATGAAACGGGATTAGCCTGCATCTCGTGTGACAACTCTTCAATGTACCATGCCTCCAAGTGATATGATGCTGAAATGAAGATTGCTAACTTTCACTGCACCCATCTATTGTCCATGTACGCAGTAAATGATTCGTAGTTTATTGTGAAATGTGTATAAAATTTGATTGTTATGTGCACGTGCATGAATAACAAATTTTTCCAACAAATCCCTTTAGCCCAGGCATTTTAGGGGAAAAATCGAGCAAAACTAAAAAAATAATAATGTAGTTTTGAAATTTGGCACAGACATTCCTTTGGGTGCTAAAAATTAATCCTGAAAGTCCCCATCTCTCAGATGCCGGTTTTGTACTTTTTTAAGGCAATAAGGGCGTAAATGCCGAAATATACATATCACGACTGTTGCGCGAAAAATATTCATTCTAATATATCAAAATTTGGTCACAATTTTAATGATAAGGGCCCATAGTCCTTAATTATTCGTTTTTATTACTTTATACACCGCAAAAATTATCTTATAACCTACTAATTTATACTCAACTAATGGAAGTAAAATGTATCACTTCTCTATACAATCACCAGTTACATCAAATCCACCACTGGTAGGCAAAAATATACCTTTATAAAGGTTTTCCATTATTTTATTAGCTTTACATTGTTGGGTCAAAACATGTGTATGCGATAATAATTGACTAACATATTAAGGATTACAAGGAACTACTGCTCAACAATGGGGTTTTGAGCAATTTAGGTTAATATTGACTATAGCATTTTACCAGAAATAAAAATTATGTAGGTTTTAAATTTGGCACAGACGTTCCTTTGGGTGTTAAATATTGATTCTAAAAAGTCCCCATCTCTCAGATGCCGGCTTCATACTTTTTTAAGGCAATAAGGGCTTAAATGCTGAAATATGCATAATTTTAAACACCAACACAAGACAGTGCTACATTCTCAATACAAAAATAGCAATTTAAAAAAAATACATGGATATGAAATTTTCTATTCTCTCATGTCCTGGCCTATGCCAGCCAATAACATGCATCTGAGTTGACCACGGAAAACAATGTGTAAGGACATTATACAATAAAAATATAATACTCTAAAGGCCGCCCGACACATGATCAGTCCAACTAACAGTTCGAGCTTATCAGACAGAACTGCCGTGTCTAGCGCGCTAGTCCAAACTGTCAGTCCACCAGCTGAGCGTCGTGGCAGACATCTTTTCTAACTTAAAGTAGAACTGCCACATCCAAAGTTTCTTCCATTTTCTAAATTGAAACGATACAGCACAAGACAACAGAAACCATACAACTGACTGTGTGTGGGGAAGGCTTCAGTTCGGTCCAAACAAAGCATCTAGACTGATTGTGTGTACAGAGGGCCTCTAATCAACCCAAAATGGCGGTTTTTGCTCAGCAAGCAGAACTAGGAGCTGGACTGATTGTGAGGGGACTTATCTAACTTTTATTTATTAAAATAACAGAGCCATTCTTGTGATTTCTTGCAGCAGGAAGATGTCAAATATATTCAAATAATATAACAACTCAGACAACCTAATAGTACATAAAAATAAGGTTGCAAAAACAAAAGATAGTGAAATACAATAATTGAACACAAGCCCTTCTCATTCTTTGTGATAGTTTCTGATTGGTCACATAAAAACCTCATTAAATCAATTTTAGCTTTCATGTTATGAATGTTATTGTCATTTTTTTTTTTCAACGGGAACGCTTTTCCGATTGTACCACGGCCTCTAACCGACATGAACATAACCAAACTTATATATACATACTTATTCCGTACCCACATACAAAGAAGCAAAATTATTCAACTTAAATATCAAGTACTTTTTAACACTAGGGAAAACCAAAATATACTTTCATATAAATATAAAAACGAATCTAAATGCCACTCACCTGACTTGTATCAGTCTCGTTTACGCGGTGTACAAGTTTATCGAATATTATGTTTCTGTGTTGGGTGCGCCAACCTTTTCGCATTTTACAAATTTAAAACATTATAAAAGCAAATTCTCACGCATAACATACATTTTTATTCTAGCCCGAAATAATACTGTCAACAGAAACAAATAACAGAAACAACGCTTGACGTATTATTTGAGATAGCCATGTTGGAAATCAAATCCATCTGGTGGTGAATATTAGAAACACATTTTAAAATATGAAGTTTGAAAAATTATAAGTTGGCAAGTACCAGGTAAGTTGGTGAAATTAACTTTTCTGCATAACGGAATTATATTTCCTTTAAATAAATTTCAAATAATTGACAGAAGAAGGGTGTTTTAATTAAAAAACTTTAAATACAAATACAGAAAAATTAAAATAAAAATTATCAAAAAATATTATATGTCAAAACACATATGTAATTTAAAGAATATCAGTACTTTTGATCCACATCTAACAAAAAAAATATACATCCGTAGTATTTAGATATTATTGAAATTCTTATACTAACAAATTAGTTTTGGAATTAGTAAAATGTACTTTGTTTAGTAATGATTTGTGTTTTTGCGATTTTACACAAAGGAATCTCCAAAATAATAATTGGTACTGTCCAAAGACTATATAAGGTACTGTCTCAGCAGGGATGTTAGACAGTGGCTCAACGGACCTGGTACAGTTGTCACTAAAAGCTGGTATCTGAAAAAAAAAACTGGTACACTCCAAGATCTTACACTGACAAAGATCCAGTAGATTTTGTTTCATAGATTTTATATATATTATATATAATATATATTTTATATTATATATATATATTATATATATTATATATATGATGATATTTATATAAACTGCTTTAATACGATATATACTATGGAAACATAAAAGGTTATACACTTGATGCCATGACGGCAATACGGCATGGCGGCATGGCGGCATGGCGCTGTGATCAATTTATAGAGAACTAGCTTCTGAAATTGAATACTTTCAATTAAGTTAGCACTTCAAAATTTCTCTTAAAATACCGTTTTATTATTAGTATACAGATGGAATTATTAAAACGCAACTATTCGAATTATTCGTCCATGCCTAATGTTAATTGTTAATGCATGGCGCATCGCGCATGGTCGATGTTCGAAGTTGGTATTTCTGCATACCAGCACAATTTCTACTCGGTACATGGTACAAGACCCTGAAAAATGGTATGTGTACCAACAAGTTGGTACGTCTAACATCCCTGTGTCTCAGCAATTGCAAATTTACGATAATGCTCAAGGTCATTAGATAATGCTTATAATTTATCGAGCCAACAACAGAACCCAAACCCCTCCAACCCAACGCCCAAATTTCCCACATTCGCGCGACAAAATTGAAAAGAGTAGCGATACAATATGATTGATCATGGCCACCAACAGAACTTATTATTTCATAAAACAAAATCATATCCTCGACGGCTATTTTTCAAAGTATGCACAGTGTTTATTAAAAATAAACTCATAATTGTATTTTTACGAAAACGATATAAATGCTATTGATTTATTGGTGGAATGATTGATAAATGTATTTTTAGATCTTCAGATTGTCGAAAAAAACTCGCAATAGACTTTTTCTAAGAGTTCATTTCTGTTTCAAGCATTTACGAATCAGTAGTATACAAGAAAAGTGTATGTCATAACATTTGCTGGTTTATAATCCCAATTCAAGCAAAAATAAAATAGCAATGATTGAAACACATTGAAATTATTTAATAATAGGTAAAATATTTTAGAAAAACAGAAAAGAAAAAAATTAACTGCTAACTTAAAAAATATATAAGATATATTGATACAAACAGTCTCAGCTCCTCTGTCACACAGGCTGTTATGCTACGTTGAAACCTGCGCCTTTATCTTGTGCAGGCAACATATAAATCGGTAGCGTGAGTTAGTACAGCGAAGGGAACGATTCTAAGATCGATAGGTCAATATTCACCCGCGCCGCTAACGAAGAGTACTAATATGATCATTCGCCTCTGTAGTATATTATATTATGTAATCGTCAAATGGATGTAAATCCTAAACACTGTTATTTATTCATTTTACAACTAATTGTTAATTATTAATAAACATAACTTCATCACTTTTCTTTCCTACATAAAAGAAATGGTCGTCTGTAAAGTCGGTTTACAGACGATAGTTTAACGTGACGTCATAAAAAAACATTGATGAATTGATTGCATACTTTTATGAATAAAATTGAATCATTTTTATTGAATTATCACTATTTTGTATGGATACAAAGAAGGAGTGAAATGAAATCTACAATTTAATTGATAAATTTACTTTTGTTTGCACTCATTAATTCAAATTTGTTTATTACTTTAACGAAGAGATTATTTTAACTAGAACTTTTATACATGTTTGCTATTTAACTTCTTACAATCTGTGTTATTCTGTTAAGGATAGGACGATGATAGGAAAAGTAGGAAACGAATGTGAGTGTTTCAAGTTTAATGTGCCTCGATAAAGTCAAATCGATGGTTGTTCCAATCGAGTGGAAGAGAGATAGATGCGGCGCAAGCGTACAATGAGTGTAACGGGACACCACGTAACGGGACAATGTGCGTTACGGGACACTTTTTCGTGCGTGCATCCGGCGTTAATCGATTTATTAGACGTTGTCATGTCAATAATATTATTCACTGTTGTACTATGCTACAAATCTCAGCCCTAGTCGTACCCGCGTTCTGCATAATTCGCACGTTAAATGTGCTCTCAATGACCCGGAGATGCCGAGGTTGTGGCACTGTGTGTATTCATTGCACACACTTGGCAGGACACATGCCCTATGAGGCCGGAAATTTTCTTAATCACCAGTGTGAGCAGAAGAAGCACTTACAGTTGTCCTCATAATATATTAATTAGTGAAGGAACTGTTCGCTGCACACTCTCCATTGCACTTATCTCCCCTCTTGTGTAGCAGCGTGGTTTCATAATATCTCAAAGGTAATGAGGGGCAAAGATATTGAACAATAATTATTAGAATAAATAAAATATAATTTTGCTTATTAACATCATATAATATTACTACTGTATCGCTCGATATAATAAGAAAAAAAATATTGCAGCACTTTATATTATATATACTAGCACTTTTAGTTACTCATAAACTCCTCCATGCAAAGTTAATGTTTTTCTTAAAATATTATATCCATTTGACAGCTGCAAAACATTCAGAAATATATTTTCTATATGGTTGTTGATCATATTTCAAAATCATAGTGGATCGGTAATATTTCATTTTAAAATCTTTTCAAAATAAATCAAAAATGACATCGCCAGAAGATAAAGATTACGAGACATTAGATAAAGAATTCAGTCTTTATTATGCATATGCCAGATCATTAGTTGTCAAAATGAGAAATGTTAAGGGTGAGTAGAAAATGTCGATACATTGTGCATGCATAACCATATTAAACACCAATTGTTTAATATAAATAATCATACTAAACATTTTCACACAAATTTTAAGAAAAAATCTATTTTTGTTCCAAATCATTTCTCCAAAATTTGATTCATAACTCAAAGTAAGAGAAACTGTCACATTCTTTTTTATGATGAAAATTTATCAGGTTGTGATCAGTATTCAGTCAGGCCAGCAGTGTATGCCATCATACAAATTGTTTTTTAGGTTGAGCCGATGTCTTTTACAAAATAAAGTAATTAACGTGCAAAATCTCTTTCACAATTAATGTTTTTTTATTTTAATTTTACACTCAAAATTGGGCTTCCGTCCAATAGAAATGAGTCCTTGTCTTTTCTCGTTCCTTCCCCCCTAACCACTTTTTTTATCATCTCTCTCATCCCCAGTATTCCTTTCTCTAGTCAGTTTCACTCCCTCTATATACTCATGAAGGCATGCTTTTCTCTTTCGATTCCCCTATTTTCAGCCCAGAACTTCCACCCGTGGTCTCTCCACTGTCTATACACACGTCTCTGCAACCTAGTCCCAGCTGTCCCCAGACCCTCTCTCACTTTATCACCTTATACAGCCTTACTAAACTTTTCACCCTTCTCCAACCCTGTAATGCTTCCCACCAAATATCCTTAATAATCCAGAGAGGCTGTACACATCCCCCCTCTGGCCCTCCTTATTCCATTACATATCCATCACCCACATAGCTGTTCTACACCGCACCTTTCCCAGCACCCTACCCTAATCACAAGTTAGGGAACCCAGGTCATCATTGGCCTAACCAAAATGGAGTATGCCTTTTTTTATACCCTCCTCCCTGCTAAAATTATTATTAGGAATATAGTAGATTAGCTTAAACACTTAGTCTCACTTTTTTCCCAGATGCATCTCTTCTAGATAATGCACTTCAGTGTCATTTTGTCTGATATTTCTGAAATGTCCCGACCATCAGCAATTCAGTTCTTTAAGCAGAAAATATAGCCGTTAAATAAGATGTCAATGCTTCTTTCCACAGCAGGCAATCAGCAATTTTGATCAGCAATTTTCAGCCTTAGAGAAATTTAGAATAAAAGGGGTGGGAGTAGTATTCCTAATAATTACTTCACATGTTGTTCTCAAGATGGTTTAGTGCTAAGGCTTCAGTATGTACTGCCGCTGAAGTCACTGTGTTGGAATGTAAAATATAGATAAATAAAGAAGAATAAGTTTTATCCCACTATGTTGGGGTATGTCCCGAGCACAGATATATTCGGCAATGCAAAGAGAAAGAGGGTAGAAGGTAAATAGGTTTAGGGAAGTGACATAGTTATCAACATAACAGGAACGGGATCGAATAAAGAAAACTGGTGGACGTTTATTGGGGATGCAATGATTCACTACAAACTTATAAAGTAAAAAAAAACGTTTTATTGCATCATTGAGTTATTAAAGAATAATTAACATAACGGTGGTGTCATCTGTGGCGATCCGAATTTTAGAAAGCCAAAGGGAAACTTACAGTATTAACTGTTTAGTGAATTTTAACAAGATGGGCAGTATTTTTAATCAAATTCCTTGTCGAAAATCAGGTCCAAACCGGGGTTTAGTATTTTTTCAGGTCTTTTTCGCTTTTATTAGAGCCATTTCATTATATAGTTTTGAATTTATGTTCTACGATCAAGTGATTCAAAATTTGACGTAGCTGACCAGGAACGAATTCTAGCGAAGGGTGCTGATACTATTTGTGATTCGCATCAAGGAATTTACTCAAAACACAAGTTGCATATATATTTATCACTCTCGGCATTATTTTTAATAAGTCAGTGTTAAATTTCGTGTTCGAGTTTCGTATTATAAGTGTATTGCAAGATGAGTACCTACCCTTGAAGTGGCTCGTTATCGAGGTTAGATGTTACACATCTCTGACAAGTACTGAAAGACTTGCTCAGTTGTGTGTGTGTGTTTAACTATTCCATTTTTACTGTCAATTGTATGTGTTATTCTTTAGATCGCAACCTTGCCTCAACTTGGATATTAAAGTTATCTAGCATGAAAAACCGAGATGATGCAGCTATAAGAAATAATTATATGAAGGTACTTTTATATTGTCTGACCCAACGTCGTATTATGGAGCCATTTACTAAATTTCCAGAAATGGATGCACCACTTCAAGATATCCCACAAGGTGTAAAAGTAAGTTCTAAAATATTTTGATTTAACTATTATAATGTACCTACTAATGTTTAAGTTATATTCAGGACTAATATTTAGCATAAATGTATATTCCTGTGTATATATGTAGCTTTCTTGGGTGAATTCATGTAAACACATGAATGTACCACATAAGTTGACGACACCAGTCAGTGCTCCTTCTGCTCGCACTGGACGTATGGCATCATTGTCGCATCACCAGGGAGTGTGCGGTAACGAGCATATGACCAGAACACACTTATTGCAATGCAGTTCAGTGCGACGAACCAACGTCACTGTTCTGACTTGTGTATATAGTTTGAGAATGTTTAGTGTAGTGTATAGACTTTGAACATTTTAAACTTCCCGCCCTGCAGGGCATTGTGGTTGGTCACTCTGGAGTGGCCAGGAAGTAGGTTGGTGCACCTGCGCACAGGAAGAGGACAGTCGACAGTCTGATAATCAACATGGTGGTGAGTGGACATTGGTTACTATCGCGACTCGTTTTCAATCGAACTATAGCTGTTTACAAATGTTGCATCCGCTAATTATTTCAGTCCACATCTCTTCGTGCAACAGTCACCATTGACTGATTGATTATCACTGGCGCGATAATCAACAGGAGGGTATTTTTTTGTACTTTATAACATTTTAAAGTAACTTTTCTGATAGTATTATGATAATTCTAAATTGGAAAAAAAAATTTGTCCTAAAAATATTGGCATAAATTTTCTTATTCCTCTAAGAAAATAAGAACTATATACGGTATCTAAAACAACAGTGTAATCTAAAACTGTTGCTATTAAAAAACCATCCTGAAACCCTATTGTGACCCCAGAAATTTTAAATTTTATACACGGAAGGGGGATATAACATGAATGTGGAATACTTTAGAAGAATGTTTAACAATATATTAAAATAAGATGATTTTACAAGGAAAGCAAAACGATAATAAACTCTTGGAAATAAAAATAATAAGGATTTTATTTTGAAATGCAAAATCATCCTCTCGTTTATATGTGTATTTTTTTCTATCTTTATTTGATAATGTGTGCATTAATATGACTGTAATTATAAATTGATTTTTTTTCAGTTGAATGAATTCATGCAAAATCTTACCAAAACGGACCAGAGTAAGATAATAGCGAAGGGCGAAGACGAAAACAAACTGCCGTACAGGATAGAGGTGTCTTCTGACAAAAAGCATTATGCGTCAGTACAAGAAATTCCTAAGTTTGGTGTTCACTGCTATTTTGCGATTTCCTCTGAACCCATACCAAATTGGGAAAACATCTCAGACTCTCTCTACGAAACGTCTCGAAACGAAATCGAGACACCAGTTACACTTGTTGGGACACCGCCTAACCGTCCTGAGCCTATTAAGCACAAGAAACAAAAAGGAAAAGAACTCCATGCCCTTGAGAATGTTGAAGTTAATACAGTAGTGGTAGATATTATGGAAAAACAACCAGAAGCAAGAACATCACAGCCTGCTTTACAAGAAGTTCAGAAGCCCGTCACAAAGATACCAATGACCCAAACCTTTCACGCAACATGGCGACAAACGCATATTAATTAGGCATGAGAGTACTTCAGAATTTGTTATAAAGTTAAATTATACAATTGAGATAATATTCATGTTTCACACCATAATATAGTTTTGCAGTGTTAACATTTACCACTGATCAAAAAGTTGTAATTACATTTATTGTTAATGGATGTGTTCAGGAGATGCCTCAATAGTGTATGTCATGTTTAGAAACTTGAGGTTGTGATTACACTTGCAAGCGCATGTTTTGTGAGAATGTTCCAAAAACTTTTAACGTGTGAATTATTTTATAACAACGACCTATCTTTTTTGTTTTTTTATTTCTCAGTAATAATTAACACACATTTAGAAGGTTTGCATTTTAAATTTAAGACCAAATATTATTACGTAATGAAATCATATATCAAATATTAAAATTTTAACTTGAACTGCAAAATTAAATTCTATACATGGGTAAATCTAATTTTAAACAGGAAACACTATGTTATCATAAGGGAGTGCTAATGATTTGAAGGATCAAAATAATTAATACTCTTACATTTAGTTATCTGACATAGTTTAGATTATAGATTAATGCTATTATTTAGAAAAACTATACATGGTACATACTTGAGCAGTAGAGTGATACTAGTAAAAATCATATTCGTCCATGAAATAAAATCGGACAGATAAACTGATATATGATTGGATTCCGTCGTGGTATCAAAGTTTATTATGTGACTGAGATAGCTAAATATTGTCAGTGCTAATTTACTTAAACATAGTGTTGGATTGAAAATTTGAACATGTTTTGATTTTAGCATTAGCATTTACAACCAAATTGCTATTTAGTGCATATCTTTGGATGGTACACAAGTATCAAAATTTTGAACAAAAATTTATTGACTAAATTATTTCATGTATTTGGCCAAAATTATCTTGTGATTATTTTGTAAGATAAATGTTTTCACGCTTCTCAAAATACTGGTGTTTAGACCTGAATTGTCCATGAAATGATTTGAGGGATTGTTGGTGATGGTGATTGTTTATGTATTATCAATATGGGAAACACTGGCCAATTATAATTGACGAACCGCAAGACAATTTACTGCATCGCATTCAATCTAGTTTCATTCTAAGCCGCTAGATGCCATTACTCTCACGAACTTAAAACATATTATAAAAAAAAACGTAATTAAACTCCACGTCGCCAGGTGTTGTTGAAATCACTTGTCTCGCATATTCCTTACGAGTTTCCTATGTTGTCCGTATTACAATATTTGGTGGTAGGTATGTATAGAATGTTGAAAAAAAAAAGTGCCCCAACTCGTGCATCAACATGACAGTGATGACCTATAATTAATATTATGAACCCCTCCCCAATCACTCCTTGGCTGACGGCCTCCAGAAATTTCTTTGAAACAACCAGGAATTTGCTACTGGATGCCATACTATGGCGTAACCATATCAAAAGAGGTGTTGGAAAAGCCTGGAAGGGGGAAATTTGTATAAATTCTAAAGTAGTTGGGTATTCTTCTCCATTCAACCTCTTTCATGTGGGAGAATCGATGGTGTCATGCAAAAATAAGGAATAAAAAAGAAATGTTTTGAACAATAGTGTGTGAGTATTATAGTTACAAAAATTCTGTGTGTTTATTATTGATCAATACTTGAACTTCGAAACACACATGGCGTCGTGTCCACTGCAAGCTTGTGTTTGCACAACTGTCTGAACGGCTGTCTTACGCAATGGTTAAACACAACATGATCAGTTCTCGAACTCTACACTTAGTAACTAATGTAGATGTTGAACTACAATTCTTAAGTCTTTGAATAATATTTGACCAGCAGATAACAATAGAGCGAATGCTCTTGTGGTTCAAAACCCACTCATTGCACTCGCGATTTTAATTAAAAAAAAAGGTTGTCTGTGAAGTCGGTTTACGGACGATAGTTTAACGTGACAACGTCATAACAAAACATTGATAAAATGATTGCATACTTTCATGAATAAAATTGAATCATTTTTATTGAATTATCACTATTTTGTATGGATACAAAGGAGTGAAATGAAATCTGCAATTTAATTGACAAATTTACTTTTATTTGCACTCATTAATTCAAATATGTTTATTACTTTAAC
The DNA here is from genome assembly GCF_032445375.1 of Bacillus rossius redtenbacheri. NCBI lineage: Eukaryota > Metazoa > Arthropoda > Insecta > Phasmatodea > Bacillidae > Bacillus > Bacillus rossius. The sequence continues at coordinate 57,569,820 of NC_086336.1, read as the reverse complement.
GAAGAGATTACTTTAACTATAACTTTTATACATGATTGCTATTTAACTTCTTCCAATCTGTGTTATTCTGTTAAGGATAGGACAATGATAGGAAAAGTAGGAAACGAATGGGAGTGTTTCAATAATGTGCCTCGAAAAAGTCAAATCGATGGTAGTTCCAATTGAGTGGAAGAGAGATAGATGCAACGCAAGCGTACAATGAGCGTAACGGGACACAGCGTAACGGGACAATGTGCGTTACGGGACACTTTTTCGTGCGTGCAGCCGGCGTTCATCGATTTATTAGACGTCACGTCAAAATTGGGAGATTGTGTGAATGGTTTGTTAGGTCAGGATAGCTACAAATTAAATTAAAAATTCCTAAACGACCATTAAAATGATTTTACAGTATTTTTAATGTAGCTTTACTAACATAACTAACCGTCCGCAGTGTTCTAAAGTATTGATAATGTAGTCAATTGACCTTTTTAAATATAAGTTGTCAAAAACATGCATACACGCAGCCACCCTTTTTAATTAATGAATACGTAATCACCTATTAGCTCACGTTCACATGACAACATTCTCCAATTACAAGAAAAAACATTTGATACCCCGCAAACAAGAAATGGCTACCTACCTACAGCTACAAGATAAAGCAACATAGTGATTTAAGCATCGTAATAATATTTATGTAAAAACAAGCTGCAAATCAAGTAATTTGTTTTTACACTAAATTTAAAAAAAAACGTTAGCATAGTTGAAAAGTATGCCGGTAACACTTACCTAACTACACAGAATAGCAATAAATAAAACAATGAATCCATCCAACAGTTATTAACATTTGATGCGTAACACTGCTTTTTCAATACTTACCGTCTGATTACATTAATTTTTTGGTCCTACGGAATTGCGACATTGTCTATTGCATCTTAAATATAATATAGATAGCAACTAATAGAGCCGTTAAAAATAGTATTTCACTAAAATAATCAGACACAATTTACCTGTGAAATGTTATCTTCTTATGCTTTTCCTTCAGTAACTGGCTCTTAGTTTTCCAAGAACTTCTGTTCACACAACCATACGCAACACACGATGCCATAATATATTAATATATCATGCTTTATAGATTGTCACACTGGTTCAAAATCACACATTCTACATCTAAAACAACCAAACTTTTGAGAAATTACAATAGATTCACCTACAACACTCAAAAATTGGTTATCTGTAAAGTTGGTTTACGGACGATAGTTTAACGTGACAACGTCATAACAAAACATTGATGAAATGATTGCATACTTTTATGAATAAAATTGAATCATTTTAATTTTAATAATAAAAGAAAAAATACTTGAAATTATACTAGTACCTAATCAGATTTTTAGAATGCAAGAATAATTAACCTTTATTGCCGAAATTGTTGTTGTCATAAGCAATGAAAACCACAGATTAAAATTCGTCGAGATTATTTTACATTTTTATGTCTTCCAGTGCTCAAAATGATATGCAATTGTGGCCTCGGTCACGAAATGTTACTTATAGTTCATTAATAATAACACCCCTCGCGATAAACAAAGGAAAATATGTATTAACGATTAATTGGTTTCCGTGAAAATGGATAGATAGCGCGATTCGTTCAGTTCGCGTCCGTCACCGTAGATGACAGCACCGTAGGGGAATAATATTATTTCGTTTTTATAATACGATTTTATAACAAATACACATCCCAAATACACCAAACTTATTTATAATGTGTTACAATATTTTTTAAAACATTGTGCAAAAGATCCCAGGTGTAATTGGAATTATTATGTGTAACTGTAAAAACACCATTGTTCGTACAAAAAGTATTTGAAAATTCAACATTACTTTTAAATAACCATACCAATTCTGCTGAAAATCGGTGGACGATCGTTAAATTACACAATATTATTAATTCAAACGACGAAAACATGATTGAAAAGTCAAATCGATGGTTGTTACAATCGAGTGGAAGAGAGATAGATGCGGCGCAAGCGTACAATGAGCGTAATGGGACACAGCGAAACGGGACAATGTGCGTAATGGGACACTTTTGCTTGCGTGCAGCCGGCGTTCATCAATTTATTAGACCTTGTCACGTCAAAAAAAAACATTAACGATACCTAAATTAAGAAACTTTCAACTACTCGCAATGTAATCAAATGGCGAAATAAACGTTGTTATTCACTAAGCAATATGGCAAAACTTCCCGCATATCTTTTCTCAACTTTCTTCAAACCCTTCATCAAATCGATGTGTTTATGTTCCATCTGGTCTATTTACTTATCTCTGGTTGTGATTATGAAAGTTTCCTCTTCATGTTTATATATATATCTGTGAATTTTATTCAAGCGAGCAGCGAAAGTGTGTTAAGATCGCTTGCTGCTCGCCTTATTGGAATCATTTCTGTAGGTCGAGTAAGAATGGCAAATTTAAGGCAGATTCCTCTTACGTGTAGTGGTCATACTAGACCTGTTGTCCATTTGGCGTTTAGTGATGTAACGGAATGTGGATATTTTCTAATTTCTGCATGTAAAGGTAAGTTTGTTGCATGTCTTGGGTAGCTGTCAAAATTTGTGTGGTTTACCTTGGCCTCATTGGTAGCTCTCAAGAACGTTCTGCATGTAGTCAGATGGTGAGACCAGGCATCGTTAATGTAATTACACTTTTTCCTATTACTTTTATTTGATGTGTAACGCAAATAAGTATATGAGATGAATTATACACATATAATTTGGCTGTCGTCATTGTTACTATTTATTATTCATCTCTGTTAATCATTGGCAAAATGCCTCAGTCTTGCTTATTCAAACTGTACCTATTTAGACTACACTCAAAAATGTAGAATTAATACAACATTTAACACTTAGTTACCAGTACTTTGGAATATTTTTTACATTTTAACATCAGCATGTGAAGGTTTCTTTTCATTTAAATTTACTTCTATCTCCTTTTAAAATTCCTCACACCTTATATCACCCAGAATTCACCAAGAAACAGTGCCTCCCTCACAAAATCTTCCACCTATGGTAACTCTTTAAACCACCTACCCCCCTGCAACTTATTTACCTGCTCATCCCATCCTCCTTCCCCCCTGATCGCCCTAAACATCTTCCTACCCCACCCAAGTACCGCTAACATCACAAACACCCTGTGAATCTCTTCCTCCCCTACTTTGGTAATACTCTTAAGCTGGAATCACAATGCCCCGACGGGTCCGACACGACAGGCCCGACAAACTGTCGTGCAGCATCTCAGCACGACAGATTTAAAAGCGTAGGGTCACAATACCACGACAAAAATAACCCGACGATTTTCAATTTGGCTTTCGGCAAATCGTGCCAAGCTAAATACTTCAATTAAAATGCATTATAGAAAGCGCTAAAAACAAAGTAGGCTCATTTATTATTGACAGTTGAAGTGCAAAAAACAAACATTAGTCATCTGCGATACGAAGTAAGGTTAATTTGATTTGTAAAACAAAGAGTAGTTACAAGGAAACAAGATAAAGATATGTCAGTGAGAGACAGAAAAATACTCCTGATGTTAGCTGTGCGAAGAATTAAAAAGAAACGAAAAATTTAAAAGATGGTTTCTAAAATAACGTCTTTAACAATATACACGATGATATCTGTTTATGTTCATACAAACAGACTAAGGCAAGCTACAAATTTTTCAATTCACCCACACGTAAAACGAAAATTAACTTTTCAGCAAAAAGATTTACCAAGTAACTTAGGTAAATATTTTTGAAATTTAGTTCTGTGCTGTTTCCTTTCCGTTGCCATTTTATTTTCTGTCGGGCCCCGACACGACGAAATTAGAAATAGAATCTATTCCTTGCGGGCCGTCGGGGTGCGTATTTTGTCGGGCTGACGTCACGGCGAGCTTGTATTTCATTGGCTATTGAACTTGTCGGGCCTGTCGTGTCGGGGCCGTCGGAGCATTGTGATTCCAGCATAACAATGCAGATTTTCTTGAATTTAATAATAACATTCCAAAAATACTTTTTTTTTTTTTTTTGAAAACTAGACGTTCCTGTATTTACCCTGAAAACAGCGTATTTATATTCCAACTGGTTTATAGCTTACATTTCAATATATGGTCATTTTCTTACGTCAGCGTTTCCATAAGTAAAAGATAAAATTTGGAAAATGCCTTTTTTGAACACTAAAGACGTTCCTCCATTTACCCGTGAACAGCGTTTCTTAATTCCTACTGTTTCTGAGAAATTACAAGTTGTAGATCACATATGATGGCCTATGCAGCGAAGCGGCCTTCACTATGTTGTGCTTTAATTGAATTGTCGATTCTGTAGTTTTCCATACATAAGAACATGTATATTTTGGATATGAATATTATAACGCAATGTAACTTAAATAATAACTTAAAAAAATTTTTGCACGTGTCCCTAGTGTTCATTCAAACTCAAGCTTATAACATTTGATACATGCAATGACAATTTCTTTTATATGTCATGTTACGTGCTGTAGCACGTATTAAATAAACAAATCGGCACTTCTCACCTCCATACTGCTAAAAAAAAAATCCCTGTTAAGGTTTGACGCTTGGGTTTGGATGCACAGTAGGGAGTCATGTGATTTTTTTTGTAAGTTAATATGTACGATAAATTGCGTTACAGTATTCAAATCAAAAATATACACTGTTTTATGTATGGAAAACCATAGAATCGGTAATGCTGTTAAAGTGCTGCATGACGACAGCCACTTCACTGCACAGGCACTGTAATGTAACTAGTGGTAATTGTTCCATATCACGTATCCAAGTTTATCCCTTGAGCTTGAGGGCATGATTCTGCCCTTCTGCCTCAAGACCCTTCCTTGTTCCCCACCGGGACTTGCATCTTTGGGGACCGGCATTTGAAGCCTGGCCCGGCAATCCATATGCTGGTGTTTTGCTCCAGATAACTGCTTGGGTGGTTCCTCACTCAGGCATCGTGGATTGGTTAGCACCAGCGTCCCCAGATTGTTTGTATGTTGTTTCTTTGCCTTGTCCAGCTCTGTTAGTTGAGCTTTGCAGACATGGCTTGCCCCTGTATTCCAATTGTTTTGTGCAGCAGCTGTTGAAATTAAAAGCAAGCACAACTTGGAATTCATATCTCGTACATATAATTGAATCACTCTGAGGTGAAAGGGACCAAGTCAAAAATTGTGTGTTTTTTGTTTATTAATATTTTGGAATCAATTTACCTGTTTTTATTTACTGCAGGGAAATGGAAATCATATCAAATTGTACAGAAATGTGTAACTCCATGTATTATTTATATATTTTATGTCTGTGTGATTTAAAACGTGTTTTTGGGACTCTCCTGAAGAACTCGTAAAAATCGACTTTGTCATTTTTACCTCAGGGTGATTCGATTGTGTTTTATCTTATTTCATTGTGTGTGATGTGTAGATGGAAAACCAATGCTTCGGCAAGGGGACACCGGAGATTGGATAGGAACTTTCGAGGGTCATAAAGGTGCGGTGTGGGGGGTGGCTTTAAATCCGCAAGCAACAAAAGCAGCGACAGGCGCAGCGGACTTTAATGCCAAGGTAAGAGAAAATTTTGACTGTGTAAAACAGTTACAGTTTTTTGTTATTAATACCTTTTACTTAATAAGCTTAATATATCAGTTACTAGCAATGTATTAGGGGCAAAAGTAATGAAGGTGGTAAATTTTTAAAGGTTAAAATAAATAATTATTCCAAAATTTTGATTTTGAGGACTGCTAATGTTGCTTTGTTATCCCACAAAAGGGTATTTTTTGAATTTCAACTTTTTATGAAAAAACCTTTTAGTTGTGAAGTTATATTTATTAACGAGTAACATTTATTTTGAAAATTATTAGAATTGCTGTAGCAAATTATATTCATCAATTTAATAATCTTCAATATTAATTTACTATTAATTTCCCTAAACCACACAATTTTTCTTGAATAAAGGATTCTTTACAAGTATAAAAATTTCCAGGATCCAGTCAATAAAAACCTGTATTTAGTGAGAATTCGTCATTTTAATGATATAAGTATATGTAGTTTATAAAATGTGGGTTACCTGACCTTAAGAACCCTTCAATATCGTTACAATCACCTAGACTTGGGTAATTATCTAGTAGAGCGGTACATAAATAAAAAACCAAATAAAAATCAGAAAATAGGTATTACTTACTTTTTTTAAATTGACATTTTTTTTTTCCTAATCTGTCTATGAAATGGCAAAGCTGTAATTTATATTAGATCATTACCTGAGACAGAAATATTTACCAGTATCATGTTTGTGGAAGGATGTTATTTCAGCGTTGAGAGAAAAACAACTGGCTCACGGCAGTCTGCCATAATTTCCCACTTGCAAAAAGTGTGGGTTTAGAACTGCTGGGAGCCTGACCCGAACCCTCTCGGTGGGAGTTCAGACCCCGTGACTCGTACTGTGTGTGCAGAGGCGCACCCAGGAAATTGTTGGGGGGGGGGGGGGGGGGGGGGGGAGTCCGTGGGTCCTTTCCCGGGAAAATTTGGATTTCTAGGTGAAAATTGGTGCTATTTAAAAAGTTTTTGTATCTAATTATTGAATATACTGCTGGTAAAAAAAAAATAATTTTTAGTACGGTACTAAATTTTGTTTTGGACAAGAATCAAACAAAGATACCTTTATCAAATCCAGGGTCTCGCCCGCTCAAAATCAGTATTATTTTAATACCATAATAATCATAGCATGCATTAAAGTCCACATTCTGTGCAACTTAAATCACTGACAATGATGATTTGCTTTTTACTGCATTCACACACACAAATTAAGTTCACTCTACGAGTAAAAACAAAGGGTATAAAATTAACACATATAATGTCTAGTTAAAACTGCAAAAAATACAGTCCAAAATTATGCAAAAATTGAGATAAACGTAGCGCACAAACAATTCTTATATTTTATATAACACAAACTAGTTTGTAAAAAAATTAAAGTAATTCATGGTAGCAGACTACAAATGTAATACTAACACCATAGTGTATACACTGACGTGTAAACATCTCACAAAGTTTGGTAAATTGAGCGCTGCCCTTTGACCATCATACCTATTTTTCTTGGACTGGGATTGTTTTTACTTTTTCCATTCTAGATTTTTTCTCCACATTTTTGGAGGGGGTTTAAACCCCCAAAACCCCTTCCTGGGTGAGCCACTGTGTGGGTGTAACAGATATGTCGTACCTGTCCTGAAGTGAAGACCGAGAGCACGTGTGATTTGGGGGACAGGTGTGGGACGCCGTGTCCGGGGAGGTACTCCACTCCTTCCAGCACAAGCACATCGTGAAGAGCGTCAACTTCTCTGCAGACAGCCAGCTGTTCGTGACCGGCAGCAACGAGAAGGTCATCCGGGTGTTTGACCTCAACAAGCCGGAAGCTGGTACGTCGTGAACATCAACTAATGTACGCTCAGGGCTAGGGTACCACACATAAAGATTTTTTTTTCCATATTCATGTCAATATTATTATTAAAAAGCTGTTATGGTAATTGTTCTGTATCACGTATCCAAGTTTATTCATTGATCCTGATGTCATGATCCTGTATACGCTGATCCTGTGGTATGTGATGTTTGCTGTTTTAATTTATTACATCTAAAGATCCTACTCAAACAAAATCTTGCATATCACAATACAAACAAATTATGTCAGTTCTTGTCAAAACTATTTATTTCATATTCAACTTACAATCATAATTCATTATCATATCACAAGTTTTTGTTATGTCCAGAATCTTATGAGTACTAAATAAGAATCATGTACCACAGGATCAGTGTACACAGGATCTTGACATCAGGATCGAAGGATCAACATGGATACGTGATATGGAACTTTACCCTGAACATTATTTTTTTAACTATAAAACTTTATGCTAGAGATCACAATCACCAGATTTAAATAATTGTAATAACAAGAAAATGGAGTAACTAATGTGTTGAGTTACTCAGTCTTAAACGATAAAATATCCTGCTCCCTGAAAACAGAATGAGGAATTGTTGCAGCAAATGTTGTGGGTTCTCTTTTGTACTAGTATAAAAAAAATCTGCTTTTCGTCAGAAATGTGAGGTACAGATTCGTAGTTTTTACTAAGTTTGCTGATAAGCTCTCTTGTAAAAGCACGTGAATATAATCAGAGAGAGTTTATTTGCAGTTTTTCAGCGTTTTAAGCGGCCTGCCTAGTTAGTTTTGTGAGAGGTGAAGTGATAAGATACAACAAGACATTAAGCTGAATGATTCAACACAAATGTCCACAAAATACATTTTACCTCAGGATTTAAAGCATTGACAATGCTTGAAAACGAACGCTATCCTTCATGATAGACATCTTAAGATTTGGTCTCATACACCTAGACATCTTAAGATTTGGTCTCATACACCTGTTTATCATGTTAAAATTTTATAAAATGCCCTTAAATAATAGTAAGGATGAGCCTCAAAACATTTTTATAAAAAATTATTTTTAGTAAGACAAAAAACATTAGTACTAAATTGCTGTTTGTAGCTAGTACAACTTTTAGATTTTAAGTAATGATATTAAATGTATTAATTTTGAGCATTTTAAATTAATGAAAGACCTTGATATTTCATGAATTTTTTTTTTTTTTTTTATCTGAAGAGTTAAAATTACTTTAAAGAATTATTGGAAAGTGTCAATTGCTAGCCATATGTTTACTTTCTCCCAAAATTCTATTTTATTTAATTTTTCCGATATAATTGTTGTAAAGACTAAATGTGTTACACATTTTTTATTTGAAATTTTTGATGACCAACATCTTATTAGGTTAGTTTTGTTTTGTAAAAACATGTTTGAATAAAGCCTTGAAGTCAATGTGTAAATATATACTTGGATTGGTGTATAAAAGAAATGGCCATCACTAGTTGTGACGGCGTTGCAGATCCTGCGTTGTTCAGCGGCCACACGTCTGGCATCCGACACGTGATGTTCTTCCGCGAAGGGTCCTACCTCGTGTCGTGTGCGGACGACAAGACCCTGCGCGTGTGGGACCGCTCCACCGAGAAGGTGAGGGCTCACGGCTAACTGGATTGCCCGTCTTTATTGGATTGCGTTGCTCGCAAGGCCATCACATGCTATGGCACGGCAGTTTGTGGCCGTATCAGGGAACAGGTTTTGTTTAGCTCGACGTGTCTCTTTTTTTGAATAAGTAATATGCCTACCCTTCTTCCATAATAAAATATTATTTGTTTTTAATTTTATTTTTAAACTAATGTAGCAGGAGCTGCTGTAGTTACCTTTTGTCACGCATGCAACACCTTAACAGTCGGTGGACAGTAAAATTTAGTTGTTAGCAGCCTAGTGATTAAATGTAACTGCAGACCAATGAAGAGGTCTTGTACATACAATGCATTCAGAAGCAAACTGGCATAAGTCAATATAGGATAGTATGGTGGCTTACTGGCTTGTATTCTCAAGAAAAGATTAAACATTTCGTTAAGTAGTTTACGAAAGACTTTACTACATGGCAGCAGAAATCTTTAGGATCAAACAAGTACCTTTGCCTACAAACAGCAGCATACGCAGAATTTAATTTCCTGGAAAGGGTGTGGGGGTGGTATACCTTCAGTTTGCCTTGAAATTTTTAGTTTGTGTGTGTGTGTATGAATGTGTATGTGTTGGGGGGGGGGGGGGGAGCTATACCTTCAGCTCCTCTTCTCCCTCAGCATGGAGCCTACTGCAGTTAGTAAGTCTGCGTTGTGTATTTAGGTGGTTTCATTTTTGTGCGATGGTGCTGCTGTCGCTAGGAATTTTGCCGTAAAAATTGTATTGGTGGATGCAAATCGTCCACTAGAATGCTTTGAAACCAGGAAGTAACTTTCGTTAAAAAATAGCATTAAGGCTAAGCGAAGATTTAGCTGATTTTCTCAGTTCCAATGGCAGATCATTAGACAAAGATGGGTTCATGCGCAGAAGATGAGAATCAGTCTGTGTCTGTTGTTTGTCTTCTTTTCTTTTGGCATGGGGAATCTAACGCAGTTGTCGACGGTGATGCCACAGTATGTGCTTGAGGTCGTGTGTGTTTGTGGTCAGGAAGTGCAGAAGCTGGAGTTCAGTGCCATCCCCAGCAGCCTGGAGGTGTCTCGAGACGGCACCGTCCTCACGATCACGCACGGGAACGTCGTCAGTTTTTGGGACGCCATCAGGTAGGTGTTAACTCCGAGGGCTCTGAATGAGAAGTAATTTAGGGTCAATATGGTGTTTGTTGAAGTTTGAGACCCATGTGGATGGGGGTTGTGGGTCTCGATCCTGACCTGCGATATGGGACAAGTCACGATCGTGCCCTGCTAAGATAACGACTGTTCCTTGCACATACGTAAACACTTGAAAACATATTTCATTTGAAGTTGCAGGTGTTTTGGGCGTTAAGTTTGTTAATGATGATTACATTATTCGAAGACTGTTATTGGTGAGTCTCAAATAAAAAAGTCAGAATATAACTCTTAACGTTTATTCTCTTCCTGAATGAAATTACATTGCTGAGCCGCCGAAACGGCGTGACCTCTCGGCCACCCAGCAAACGATGACTGACTAAACGAAGCAGAGTAATAAAAAACAACACAAAACCATTAAAACTGGCGACTTCCTCGGAAAAGCTGCCTGGCTATTAGCTTCAAAATACTTAACAGATTTATTTTATTTGTTTCTAACAGTTAGACATGCTTATTACAAATCATTACATTGGAAAAGTACATCATGTATCAGTCATAATGACACTGTTTTGGAGAAATCAGCATTATGGAACATTTGAGTATCATATTTGCTCAGTAATATGCCATCATTTAATAAAAAGATTTCATAAAAATTAATAACAAAAATCTTGTGTCTACTAATCATCTCTAGTGCCCCCAATTTCTACCAGACATTCTTTCCTTCATTCACGTAGTAACTACAAATAAAGCTATTTTGATGTTTCTAAATTAAAAAAAAAAAAAAAACTGAAAAAATTACTTGTTTATTTTGTCAGCCTGGAGAAGATTCGAGAGTTCACGGTACCAACCCAAGTCAACTCTGCCTCGCTGCATCCAGACAAAACTATTTTTGTCTGTGGTGGGGAGGATCTGAAGATGTACAAGTTCGACTACACTACGGGCACGGAAATAGGTGAGGTTTTTATATTTTGCATGCATTTGCATTGCTGGGTGTGTTTTAGTAAGTTTCTACGAAAGTATGTTCTCATTTAGCATGCAGGTGTTATGAGGGAATTTCGAGGTGGCTAATGATCTTTTTGCTAATGAGAAAATTGGTTTTTAGTTCTGGCCATTGTTTATGGATATTTTCAAATTTATATCCAATTAACAGTTTGAAAGGTAAAAAACCTTATCACAGAACAATTATTTTTGGTACCAATTTAATACGTTAATTTTTTCTTTGAAGCAGTTTATTGTGTTTTAAGTGTTTTGTTCTTTATGATTCATAACTTATATTAACTTCAGGTTTACTTTTTACTCATCAAGAATTTGCTGTTACACTAGAAGACCAGTAGGAAGTATCATTTTATTTTCAGCACAAATTCAGAAATGAAGATTTTAATTTATTATGTGAGGTATTTTCAATAGTGAACCTTAGTAATAGTACCATTTTGATTATAGAACATGTAGCTGTTAAAGTATGAAACAATTGCATCATTTTTGTTTTTTATGGTAGTAAGATAATAAATGCTAGTAACAAAGTTTGTGATTGGTTGGTGGGTACACACGTTCACTATATGGGCAACAAACTGCTGTTATCAAGGAGGAATTTGCAATTAGCCTTCAGAGAGGAAGTCCTTCATTGTAACTTTATCAAAAGGAAGACATTCTTTTTGAACATTTATTCAGAACAAAACTTGGAAGCTATAGTATATTAGAAGAGTTTATTGAGGATTCATATTAGTGATTTGAATATTTATGGAGGAACAGTTCATTAGAAGATTTATATTTAATTATATAACCAGTACTTGTGTACCGAATTGTATTAATCTATTAAAGGAGCCAAAGTGTGTATTACGAAGAAGAATATGCACAGCGTGCACAAATGTAGGGTTTACGTGGTAAAATATTATTAGGTGAGATCCAGCCATTTTTACACACTTTCAGACAAGAATCAAGCTGTGCATTGCCAGTGAAGAGAAAAAGACTGTAAAAAAGGGAAAAAGGATGGAAAAAGTTATTGCAAAAACACTAAAAAAAAAAAAGTGGCTGCTTCACCCTGTTATAGTAATCTCTTATCTGTGCAATTTACGGCGTGGTTTTTGAAAGCAGCACATTCAAGAAATAGTTCTGCGTCCCATTCTTCATTCAATTGAGTTTCTTGAGCTTGAAACGAGCCTTTTTAATAGATGCAGTATCTTTTTGGAGAATAGTAATCTGTTCCTTGTGGAAGACTGCTGAACCATGACCATAGAAACCCAGCTCTCTCATCTGCGAAAAGGCTTCCCAAGTGCGACACTCGCTGGTGCTTCTAGCGCGTAGTGTCGCCTCTTAAGCGCAAGGCTGCGGACTGGCGCGCAGTCTTCCCGTCGCGCACAGGACAGTCGGACGTAGTTATGCAAAAAGGAACCAACCCACGCGAAACCTACTCCGAATATTTTGGAAGTTAAAAGTTTAAAAGTTAATCATAAATTGTAATTCTCGTATCGATAACATAAATGTGGGTGTTATTTTGTAATGGTCTAGTATAGATACTGATATGATAATAGCGACGACGGTACGATCAACCTTGTACTGTTTTAATTTGTTTTCAAATATAAATATAACACTCGCGAGGGCAGTGCTGACGTGTTCTACCCCCGCGACAGAGTCCTTCAAGGGCCACTTCGGGCCGGTGCACTGCGTGCGCTTCTCGCCCGACGGCGAGCTGTACGCGTCAGGCTCGGAGGACGGCACCCTGCGGCTGTGGCAGACGACGGTCGGCAAGACGTACGGCCTGTGGAAGTGCGTGGAGGGGGCGTCCGTGATGGCGGAGCCGATCGCCCCGCCCAAGCAGGAGGTGCCCGCCATATAGCCTCCTCCTCTCTCTCCTCTCTCTCTCGTTCCCGCCATTTTAATTTTATGTAATTTGCTATCTTTGATTGGCTGTTAATAAATGACTTTTTTTTAAAATTTGGTACACACTGTTCAAGATAGGATTTTACTTTTGTTTTATCGGTGATTCAGCGAACATGTATACTTCTACACCTGAATATTTATGATGTAATAAGAGAGAAGAAAAAAAACTGACTTGTGTAGCACCAGACCAGCTTATTCAGATACCACTTATTATTTTTGTTCAATTTTTAAAAAAAAAAAAAACGCTTATTTGTCAAAGCCTGAATGTTGCCTTTTGCCATCTGTAAAAAAAAAAAGGCTCCGTATCTTAAAAACAAACTGTGCTTGTTTTTCGGTGTTTAAAACTGTTAAATGCAATTTTAGATTTAAACTCGTGTAAACTGAGTCTTCTTGTGTTACATACAGTTTTTTTTTTTGTGTAGTCATTCCCATAAAAGTGTTACGCTTGAGGATTTTGGTTTACGTAAACTTAAAACATTTCTGTTTTCCCCAAAAATCTTGAAATTTTAAGTTTCTAGGATTGTGAAGGCTATCGAAGACAAAAAAATTTGTGTAACTACCTACAATGTTACTGCTCATCTGGTGATGGGCTTCAAATCCCAGACTGCTCATGTTCAGTCACAGCTTGTCTTTTAGAATTTCAAGTCAATCAAATTACTGGTGGAATAACCCAGTTTAGGAATTGTTCAGTTCACTTGAACAACTTTATTTTAATTGGTTACTTTGTGGGGATGCAAATTGCTTTTGTTGTTTTATCAGTATTTTGGATACGTGACAAAAGTTTATTTTGTCTCCTGAGGTTGACTTGATCTGACAGGTGGGATACACATGTATGCAATATCGTATTTATTATTTAACTGGTGTTTTGTAAATGATCTTATACATATGAACTTAAAAAAAAACCATAGTTTTTTTGTTGGTAGTAGTGATGGTGTTACTAATCGCAGTGGTAACAGGATTGCCACGCTTAACTGTAGCATGCATTCCAGAATTTTTATTTGGAAAAATCCTTCTGAAATCGTGTTAATATTTTCGTTATATGCATTATGTAAATGTTTTGTACATAAATTTTGTAAATTAAATTTTTCATACGTATTGAATTGTTATTTTTGTTTTTCGTTTTCTAAACATTTTTAAGCTTAAACCTTTTTGATACGGTCCTTCAGAATCCTCAAAACATATTTGGTTCCTTACTCAATATACAGGATATCCCATGCCATAACTAAACATCAAGACAAGAACAGTTAGTAGGCCAGTAAATTTTGGTTGTGTAACAAAGAACCAAAACTCAATTGTTTAGTAGTTTTTGGGGCATTTGTTCAAAAATTTTTTAATCCCCACCCAATTAAACATGCTGTACTTTAAGGTAAAAAAAAAAAAAAAATATTTTGCATGACTTATCTGGCAAAAATAATCAATTGTTCAACTTTGATTATGCATACTTTAAAAATTACTTTGTTAATTTGGCAAGTTATTTTAAAAGATGGTTCATTTATGAAAATATTAAATTGGAAAATTACTGAATTTCAAATTACTTTCTGTATATTTAAAAGCTCAAAGAATGAATTCACTCTGAGAGATACAAAGAGTGAGGATAACAGGCCATTTGCTTTAATTTGATAAAATAATTTAAATAAATGGTTAGTTTAATTATGTATTTCACTATCTGTCTTGCTCTCACTCGCATTGAATGCCTGCACTGTCAGTCTCATAGAGACTAATTTAATTTGAGCTTTGGATATTTAGGGTGGCCACACAAATCCACCATATTTACCTGCAAATAATGCGACCCCAAACTTTTTGAAGATTAAAGTTCAAAGTAGAATTAATTTTTACAGTACCGTTTGGTACAATTTTTATACTGAGTAAAATACATTCATTGGATTAATATATCAAAAGATTAAACATTTTTTAAAATTCTCACTGATTTCATTGTTTTTACTTGCATTTTGGTGCTTTATGGGATATTTACTTGCATTTTTATGTATTGACATCTTTTACAGTGTGGTTTTGGTTTCATCGCAATTCATCGTAAAATCTTGTCCACTTTTAAGTGATATTTGTTTTGGTATGGTAGAGGAGGTACAATATTTAAGCTTACACATTTAACCTTGACGGGCAGCTAGCTTCCTCTTAAGAGGCCCGTCTAGTCATTGGTGTACCTGTGTTAGTGAGGTGGGATAAGTGCGATGGGAAGCCTTCTTTTCACAGACGAGAGAGCCAAACGCCCGATCGTGCATCTTCGGGTTGTTTTTTTTGTTCATTGTAAAAGGTTAGGTTAGCTACATTATAAATACTTTAAAACATTGTGGACAGTTGATTTGGTTAGGATAGCTACATTAAAGATACTGTGAAATCATGTAAACGGTTTCCTAGCCCTGGATAGCTACATATTAAAAAGTTATTTGCTAAGCAACCATAAAATGATTTTACAGTATTTTTAATGTAGCTATACTTACCTAATATAACCAACCATCCACAATGTTTTATTTAATGCCACACTGGTTTATACAATGAGATAGAACGGACAAAAAAAGGCAAGCATGAACTTCGGGTGTGGCTCTCTCGTCTGCGAAAAGGCTTCCCAAGTGCGACACTTGCTGGTGCTACTAGGGCGGTGTCGCCTCTAAGCGCAAGGCTGTGGACTTGCGCGCAGTCTTCTCGTCGTGCACAGGGAAACTATGAGATACGAGCCGTAACCATAACATTATATATAGCAGAGAAAGGAAGGAAAAAAGTGTAATGAAAGTCCCTTGAGTGCTTCCAAGAATCTGTATTGAGTGTTTCATGCCTAAAAATTATTCTGAAAACATGTGTTTTTGGCCATTTTCACTCTTCTTAAATTCAGTTTAAAAACAAAATATGGAAACAACCACTCATCCACCCTCGGCATTTTCTTAAATGCCTTTAGTAAACAGACACCAGTCGGATATCTTGAGCAGTTTTTATATCGTGTGGTTTTTTCTGAAGCTCTGCACACACACTGTGTGCCCGGGTAGGCGGAGCCTGCCTGCTGAGGCAGCCTCTTAGTTGATAGAACTTTACAAAAAAAAAATCAATTTTTTAAAAGTATGGCAGGTATAAATATTTTTGTTCGAAAAATATTTACATTCTACTTTGGTAAGGTGTACAAGGTGATTAGCTTTTTTTTTTTTTTTTAAAAAAAAAAAGGAAACTTAAAGCAACTGATAGTAAAAAGAAGGGAGACCACCACAATATTTGGGTAAAAGTGTAATATTTTATTAAGTATTTTATGCATGTTAACAGAAGCTAAACTTTTTATAGCGAAGTATTTATTTAAAATTGTACAATTTAGGAAATTATATTTTAAAAATTTGAACATAAATTCTTCTAACTTACATACTATCGCTACTAGGAAACTTTTTTTTTTTTAACCTTTGAAAATCAGACATGCTAGTTTCCTATAAAACTGCCAGGACAGTGATTGGGGCTTCAAAAAGAGTATGTTGGGAAAGTGGTAACTCTGCTCTTGGATGATTTCCAAGCTAGCAGTGTGTGTCGGCGTGTCTTCCCACTCATGCCGAGATGTTCCAAAATGGTTCTAACAAACGTTCTCAAATCAGGCCTTGAAATACTGCGTGCATAGTTCTAGGAAAATTTATAGTTTTGTAAAAAGTTGCATATTTGGGATGAATAAAACAATTTTTTTATGGCATTTAATAAATAATTTCATATAAAACTATTCTTTGTTTAACAATTCTACATTTTCTTTCTACGGCACATACAAACACTTTACAGTAGTATAGTTACATTTACACACTTGCTATTAACAGTTGTAATTTTACAAAATACCAATTATGAAACACACAATGAGGCCCTTCAATAGTAAACATTTTGTATTTATTTTTTCAATAAACTCACTTCTCTCAGCCAAAATTTTTTGTATCATCTTGTACTTAATGCCCTCACTTAGAATTCTGAATTTTATGGCGTGTAGTTTGGCTTCCAAATAACTTGCCAAAACACTACTGGCAGCTGCAGGGTGTTTGGCATGTTTACTAGGCCAGTGCGAAACTTCGATTAAGCAACTCAATCAAAGCTCTTTTTAATTTTAAATGTTCGATTTAACTTCGCCAGGAAATATTCTTTTTTTTTAAACTTCTGTTGTGAAGCCAAGAATTTACTCATGAAAATATTTAGTTTTTTTTGTTTATGTTTTATATGTTTTGCTTGAATAAATTTAACTTTTTCTTAATTCAATTCTACTTCACAAATATTTTAAACATTTAATTTGACATTTGCTGAGCTTAGTATTCGCACAAGCCTAATGTTTACATTTAGCACACATACATGCGTGCTTGCTTGTAGACTTCCTAACTCGCATACTTCTGCACTTCTGGTACTTTCACACATTCCTAAGCTTGTATGCTTGTATAAACTGGGTATACTAAAAAAAAAAAACTAGCAGTGCTAAAATAATGTCTGTGTCCAGAAGCAGTTGGCCCAACACACATGTTTTAAAACATTTCAGAACAGTATACCCTGCCTCACATCAAAACTTAAATTTTTGTACTTCTAGCAAATAAATATGTATATATATTTTTTGTTGACAACCAAACCTTTTACTGCTGGTGCACAGCCAGTTAAATATGACTGTTATTTGTCAGTTGGAGGCTGATAAATTATTTTCCATTCTGTCGATCTGTGAATAGGTAAAGCCTCAACCACCAGCTTCTAAGTAAAAATATTTCTCATATGGCTTCTTGTATTTATGGCAATGCTCAGGATTACCTCCGCTCTACAGTGCAGACAGTATCATCACATGCACTGTTCATTAAGTCTAAATATTACATAATCCTTAGCTTAAGATACTTATGTCTAAAGAGACGACTCAACTTTTGAAGATGATTCTTTATGGAGAACTATGCGGAAAATTCAACTTGTGGCTTAATATTGGAGGTAGGTAGGTAGGTAGGTACAGCTTTAGAAAAGATAAGAGATACGAATGAGAAATGATTACATTTACCAAAGACACATTGATAAGAGCCTCTTCATGGTTGTTGAAGCAGAATGCTTTAAATGGCTGCACTTGTGAATTTGATTTTGATGTTTTTGACCCATTTAAAATCTTATAACTAAAATTTCTATTCACACCCAGAACCTAGCAATTTTTCTCAGCCACTTATGTTAAAAAAATTCTTTAATTTAATGATTTAATCATGCATTAATTTCTATACGCATAAGTCTTTTGAATTTTATCTTGTTCATTTATACCGTCATACAAAGGCACTTAGATTGTCTCTTGTGACAAAAAAATTATTTCATAAAAATTTCACTCTAAATATGTCTCATGCTAACATTAAACATTTTACCTACTCAAACACAACATAAATTATATTTTTTCCACGTGTTTTTTGCAGATAAAAAAATTTCTTCTCAGAGTAGGTCAGTTTAATTTTAAAAAAAATAAGATACTCTCTTTTATATTTATCTCTCATCAAATGGGAATACCTCTGACAAACATTCACTCATAATTTACCGACCAGCATCTTGCACCCTTTCTGTAATGGGAGTCGAAAAATCACTTTTCCGAAGAGGTTTCACACATCAGAAACACGTTAGCAGTTCATACGAATGAAGACTGTTCTGACTGGGTGCCGCTGTGTGCTGTACGTTCAGCGCGCTGCTACGAGCCCCGCAGGAAGAACCCGGGGAAGGCGGGGAAGGCGGGGAAGGCGGCGGGCCGGGCCGGCCTCCGGGGGCCGGGCGCCTTGGGCGGGGGCGGCACCAGCCGGGTGGCGGGCAGGCTGCGGGCGCGGTGCGGGGGCTGCGTGGTGGGCTGCGTGGTCTGCAGGAGGAAGCCGCACTGCGCCACGCACACGTCGTCCTTCAGCACGGCCTCGCGGCTCTGTTCCTGCAGCAGCTGGCTGCAGTCCGAGATGCGCAGCGACGCACACTGGGGCTGTTGCGGGAAACACGGCACCGTCAGCATCGTGCAACCCCGCTGTTACCTGCAGCTGCTGTCCAGCTACGCCCTACTCCTTGTTTCTTCCGTATGCACATTCGGCATACATGCGTCCCAAGTCAATTTTCTCTGACAAGCTGCTATTTTAATCCTACTTTTTTTCCTGCTTTTTACACCACTAAAAATAAGTCTTGCTCCGTTATTTTACAGTTCTCCTAAATTTTACAGTAATTTTACCTAGTAAAATGCTTAAATCCTCCAAACACCATCAATTCTGTAGTATTCGAAAGATTTGATATTGAAGGAAAAATATTGGAAGAGCGTACAAGAAAGGGGCATCAAAAAACTAGCACCTGTGTAGTTGACAAGGACTACATTATTTATCTCTACAGAAGCTATCAAAGAAAATTTTGTGTGTGCCCAAGTTTAACTAGGTATAGGGGTTTTTTTTTTTACACAAAAAGTAATTTTAAGTATTTAAACATGTATTAATGCTTTTTTAAATAAAAATAAAAATGTAATTGTTCCAATTGTCTTCAAAACTTACATTTATGTGAGTTAGCTCATTTATTAATTTTTTTCTGACTTAAGAGATCTATACTCGGATCTGGAGCAAGCACACTTTTAATAAATAATGTAATCCAGGATTGGGATTTGAGAAATAGTGGATTTGATGCATCACTAATTTTTACTTGTTTGCATTTACTAAGCATGACCAAATATAATATTAATCTTTAAGAATTCAGAATTAATGAACAATGGAAATTTTTTTTATTGAAGAAAGAATAAATACCAAAAAAAAAATTTATCAACATATTTTTTTCTCCATGTCCGTACTTGGAGGAGCTACCACCGTGGCGGGTGAAGAGCAGAGTACTCACGCCCTCGGAAGAACACACGCAGCTGGTGCAAGGGCTGAGGAACATGGTGGCCCCGATGGCCACCGAGGTGCCGCCGATCTGGCAGCCCTGCGACGACTCCCTCCAGGCCGCGAGGTTCACGCTGGGCAGCGAGTGGCACGGCAGCCGAGGGTTCCTGGGCAGTTCAGGCACCGAGTTGCCGCGCAGAGCTCTTGGTGGAAACGCACCGAGGTACAGTACGAAGGCTCTTTAATACTACATGTTGGAGACCACGATCAGGATTATCTTTTGTAATGTAGTTTCAACTGTCTGTATTAACAGAGCTTCGATTAACTGAGATTCTGTAATATCCAAACCGAACTATAATGCCATTACAAAGCAAAGACTGTTAAAACAATAATTGCTTGAGAATCTAGAAAATGGTACAACTGTTGTTGAAAGCAAAAAAAAAAAAAATAACCTCAAAGATGCCATTTCCTGGTTAGGCAGAAGCTACACTAAAGAAATTTAGAAAAAAATTTAACCCCATAAAATTATACTTATTACTGGGCCAACTGAATACAAGACAATTTGAGAAAACACCAATAACTGATTTCAAACTAAATATGCTCAAGAAGAAATTTCCTTACCATAACTAGACATGTTTTATTGCTTAGACCAAGTCTGGGAATCTACATATTCGTTCATTTTCTGTAAGAATTTTAATTAATTGAAAATTGAATGATAACGCCTTAATTTTTACATACAATTTAAACTAATACTTCAATTAAAATTATTATGAAATCCAATATCTTGTAAAAAAATTAATTTTTTATTTGCTTGTTTCCAGTAAAATTTGTGAACCGTAATTTTATTTCCTAATGTCATTGTATAGGTCCTAGCACACATACAAAAAACAGACGAAGAGCACGCTGTCAGAAGTAGACAGCACCCTGTAGTAGAGAGTTCTCCTGCTAGATGGGGTTAGTAGATACCATCACTAAACAGCTGCCCAGGTGCGTCAGTTTGTAGGTTAACGTTTGATCGTAGTGTTGTTTTTCTCTTACTGATCTTGTGTTCCGCCTGCAAAGTCGTTATAGCTGATTTAAAAGGACAAAGTGTATGGTGATATAAATTTTTTATGACAAAAATCCAGTTTTTTTTGTCCCCACCTCGTAGTGACCGAGGGCTATAAGGGAGGAGTCCCACAACACAGCCTTCCAGTGATGGCATCGCACTGGCTGCACTGAAATATATATCTCAAGTTGTCTGAGGCAAAGGCAACCTCCACTTGACCAGCCTCGGTCATCGAACGGCAATGGCGAAATAATGATGAATGAAACTTGATTACATAACTTGATAAAACCTGCCAGTACATGTCTACATCACCTGTGTTTACGATTTGCAAGAACAAAGTTAGGCTCCAAGGCCTCGGTGTGAATGCTCGGGTACATATTACAAATGTTTGTGGTGATATATGTGGATATACTGTAAGGCCTCGGTGTGAATGCTCGGGTACATATTATAAATTTCTTGAGACTTACAAGTGGCAGATTTCTCGTACTATTTCAAAGTTTTTATAATGAAGTAGCACACTAAAGACATGATTCAAAACTGAGTAATTTTGAGCATTGATGATGACTATTCGGAAAAGATGTTAAAAACAAAGCACCCCAACCCGTCCCCCCTGAAGGCGGTCGCGGCCGTGAGTGCGGAGCGCTCACAGGAACTCGCTGGGCTGGTCCAGGGCGGCTCGCTGCATCATGGAGGGGTTGTCCATGTTGTCGCACAGCATCTTGGAGATCGTGGCCTTGCGGATCTCCGCCAGCTGGGCCTCCGTGAACCGCACCATCGGGTCGTCGTTCTCGTACCTGAGCACCGTGCCAAGACCACGCACACTACAGAGCACCACGCCAAGACCACACACTACAGAGCACCGCGCGAACACCACGCACAGTACAGAGCACTGGACGAAGACCACGCACAGTACAGACCACTGGGCGAAGACCACACACAGTACAGACCACTGGGCGAAGACCACACACAGTACAGACCACTGGGCGAAGACCACACACAGTACACAGCACTGGGCGAAGACCACACACAGTACACAGCACTGGGTGAAGACCACACACAGTACAGAGCACTGGACGAAGACCACGCACAGTACAGAGCACTGGACGAAGACCACGCACAGTACAGACCACTGGGCGAAGACCACACACAGTACAGACCACTGGGCGAAGACCACGCACAGTACAGACCACTGGGCGAAGACCACGCACAGTACAGAGCACTGGACGAAGACCACGCACAGTACAGAGCACTGGACGAAGACCACGCACAGTACAGAGCACTGGACGAAGACCACGCACAGTACAGAGCACTGGGCGAAGACCACGCACAGTACAGAGCACTGGACGAAGACCACGCACAGTACAGAGCACTGGACGAAGACCACGCACAGTACAGAGCACTGGGCGAAGACCACGCACAGTACAGAGCACTGGACGAAGACCACGCACAGTACAGAGCACTGGACGAAGACCACGCACAGTACAGAGCACTGGACGAAGACCACGCACAGTACAGAGCACTGGGCGAAGACCACGCACAGTACAGAGCACTGGACGAAGACCACGCACAGTACAGAGCACTGGGCGAAGACCACGCACAGTACAGACCACTGGGCGAAGACCACGCACAGTACAGAGCACTGGGCGAAGACCACGCACTGTACAGAGCACTGGACGAAGACCACGCACAGTACAGAGCACTGGACGAAGACCACGCACAGTACAGAGCACTGGGCGAAGACCATGCACAGTACAGAGCACTGGGCGAAGACCACGCACAGTACAGAGCACTGGACGAAGACCACGCACAGTACAGAGCACTGGACGAAGACCACGCACAGTACAGAGCACTGGGCGAAGACCACGCACAGTACAGAGCACTGGACGAAGACCACGCACAGTACAGAGCACTGGACGAAGACCACGCACAGTACAGAGCACTGGGCGAAGACCATGCACAGTACAGAGCACTGGACGAAGACCACGCACAGTACAGAGCACTGGACGAAGACCACGCACAGTACAGAGCACTGGGCGAAGACCATGCACAGTACAGAGCACTGGACGAAGACCACGCACAGTACAGAGCACTGGACGAAGACCACGCACAGTACAGAGCACTGGACGAAGACCACGTACAGTACAGAGCACTGGGCGAAGACCATGCACAGTACAGAGCACTGGACGAAGACCACGCACAGTACAGACCACTGGGCGAAGACTACACACAGTACAGACCACTGGGCGAAGACTACACACAGTACAGACCACTGGGCGAAGACCACGCACAGTACAGACCACTGGGCGAAGACCACACACTACAGAGCACCGTGTGAAGACCACACACAGTACAGACCACTGGGCGAAGACCACAAACAGTACAGACCACTGGGCGAAGACCACACACAGTACAGAGCACTGCTCGAAGACCACAGCCATGACAGTAACAAACAGAACTAAGTAGGTGCGGATCAAGGGCGTATTTAAGGGGGTGACACAGGGGGCATTCACAGGAAAGGGATATATCCCTCTTCCTCAAAAACCTAAAAAAAATCTATCATCCCCCCCCCCCTCCCAACAAATGGAAAGAATTTCAAAGAAAACAGCCAGTAAAAGGGTTCTTTCTTCCCTCCCTCCCTTCCGAAATGAAATTCTGCGTAAACTCCTGCTGCATGCACCCCTCCGTTCTCAAATAAAATGGGAAATTCTTGTTGGTTCCACATCAAACCAATAAAAGCGTAAACTGTATTATAACTTTATTTATCTACTAAAAGGTTTAACATTTTATTTGAATTTCATTTAAGGCAAACAAAATAAACATTAAACAAACTTCAAAAAATTACACTGTGATTTGGAGTGGGCAGGTATTTGATTGACAGTAATATTTAATATGTTTTTCAATAAATTTGAAAAGGAAATAGCTACTATAAAAAATGCGTTCTTCTTCCTTCAATGGGTCTTTAATACATTACTGGTACAAAAGTGTGTTACATAATAATTTAAAAGCTATTGTGAGAAAAAAATCAAACAGCATTTCCATCTTCTACAGGTGGTAGCATGCACTTAAATGTTGCACTCAAGTGGTGAGGAATGCATGCCATTTAAAAACTTCTAAAGAATATTGAATGGTGTCATGTTACAAATAGCATTTAAGAAATGGTTAAGTCTTTTTGGGGAGGTAATTATTATGTTCTAGTTTCACTTCTAATGTGTATTTTAACAATAGTCATAATGGCTCAAGTAGATGCTTTCACCAAAAGTATTAGGCATGGAAATTTTGATACAACTGCTTCAATATCCAATCAGAACATTCTGTAAAACCGTTCCTTTACTTTTATGTAAAGTTGATATAGCCACCATGTGAAGTCCAAGGTGACTTTGTGGCAAAGGGTGTGGATATTTTTTTGCAGTCTTGTTATTAAATACTTTTAGCTTTTACATCACAGAACTTTATTTATCCTCCGAAAGACCCTGATACCTGTTCAATAGGATTATAGAGAGGTCAGTACCAAATTTGAAGAAGAAATAAAGATAAATTTTGTGCAAAATTGGTGGTAAGAAGTATCCCTTGACCCTTCGTAGATATGGATGGATGTGATGCAAATATGTATTTTGTCACCAACCAGTGCCTCGCCTAAATTTCTAGCCGTGCCCTTGTTAGGAACTTGTCGGAAGAAGGTGACCCATCTACAGTTAGGGAGGAGCAGTGTACGGTGGTGATGGTGGTGATGGTCATGTCCTTGGCAGGGACCTGAGGAAGAAAGTGACCCATCCAGACAGGGGCGCAACAACTAAATTTCCAAAGTGGGGGCAATATACCTTTTTATAAAGAATCATCGATCCCTCCTATTGTAGCGGGGGGTCCGGGAAAATTTGTATTTCAAGGTGGAAAATGGTGCTATTTAAGCAGTTTTATGATCTAAAAATTGATTACACAGCACTTTCTTTGACCCCTTTTGCCCCCACTTCAAGGTTTCAGAAGGGGGAGGGGGCAAAATACCCTTGCCCCCCCCCACCCTGTTGTTGCGCCCCTGCATCCAGAGGTTGGGAGGGGCAGTGGACGATGACGTCCAGTGCTCAGCTCACCAGAAGCGGTCGCACCTCCTCAGCTGGCGGAACTGGGTGCCGATGATGCAGGCGAACGTGGGGCCCACCAGGCCCCCCTGCACCGGCCGCTCGCTCATGCCCCCCGGGAACAGGTCGATGTCCTCCACGGAGGCGTAGATGCGCTTGAACCGCGCGATCGTCTCCGCCGACATCTCCCGCGACAGGTCGTCGAAGGTCTCCGCCCTCTTCAGGTTGCACAGCGCTCGGTAGTCGTTGTACGACCGCAGGCCGTGGTCCCTTCCTGTGCAGCGCGGTGCGCTCGATGTGAGAGGCATGTTTCGTTTCACAAGCATACCAACATCCACTTCTACCAATACTGCCGTGTGCCACATACATAATCTTATTTGTTTATTTATTTCATCATAATCTGTAACTGTTTCACGATTAATTATGTGATAATTAAAGAAAAAAAAATATCACAGTGCAATTATTCACACACGGACACACACTAGTACAATATAATGCAAGGTGACAAAAAAAAAAACAAGAACTTTTGGTAAACAAATACGTAGAATACATGCAAAAACACAAAATTTAATTGACAGTATTTTAACCATTACAAATTGCCCTTTAAGGAAAAACAGTCCAAATTATCAGTTTTATTTATCGGTTAGTGATTTTTTCTTGTGGGGCTGCTTCAAGAATAGAGTCCACACCACTCGATCAAGCACACTGGATGGAGTGAAACAAAGAATTGAAGACTAAATTCATGGCATCCCAGCTGAGATGTTGCACTGGTCAATGGGGAACCTGAACAACAGATGAGAAGAACGTATACGTAGACAAGGACACCATCTGCGGGATGTAATTTTCATTGTCATAATTGATATTTTGGATTGTTTTTCCTTAAAAGGCAAGTTGTAATGGTTAAATAACTGTCAATAAAATTTATTTTTTTGCATGTATTCTATTTTTATTTGTTTGGCCAAAAGTTCCCGTTTATCCGAGTCATCTTGTACATTGAAACGTGTCATAACAGGTGATGAAACATGGGTTTACGGATATGACGTTCAAACTAAGGCTTAATCATCCCAATGGAAGCATTCTGGATCGCCAAGACCGAAAAAAGCTCAAGTGTGGTCAAATTTGAAGATTATGCTATGTTCTTTGATTTTAATAGCATAGTGCATCATGAGTTCTTGCCACAAGGTCAAATGATCAATAAGGAGTACTTTCTATAAGTTCAATGCCATTTGCATGAAGCAATTAAAAAAAAAAACAGATATGTGGCAAAACAAATTATGGCTTTTGCACCATGATCATATACCTGCTCACACTTCATTGTTTTTTCGTAATTTTTTGACCAAAAACAACACTGTAATGATGCCTCAGCCTCCATACAAATTTTCTGTTTCCAAAAATAAAGAAAACCTTGAAAATCCTTCGCTTCACAAGAATAGATGAGATTAAAAGTGCATCGCCGCAAGAGCTAAATGCTAAATCCCAAAGATCGAGTTCCAGAAGTGTTTTGGGAATTGTAAGAAGCGCATGCTTAAAAATCTTATCATAAATAACATCAAATGGGGACTATTTTAAAGGAGTTAACATCAATGCAGATTAATAAATAATCATCTTTCCAAAAAATTACAATTCCTAATACTGTTTGAACTCAACTTGTATATCACGCACAATCTTCAAAATCTTTCATTCCCACCAATTAACGGTAAGAATTTGAAAGCAGAAAGAGGTCAAAGTGAATCCATTCCGAAACCCCCTTGAAATGAAATTCTGCGTATGTTCCTGTGACCCAGACGTGTGCGTGGACGCAAACCTCTCTGAATGTTGAGGGAGATGAGGTCAATGCCGGAGTGCGGTATCTTCTTGTCCTCGAACAGGTGGTTGGTGACCTCGCCCGTGATGAACTGGTCCATGTTCTCGACGGGCGTGGAGGCCAGGCCGCGCGTCACCTCGTCCACGATGCCCGGCTGGAGCAGCGCGTCGGGGTTGAAGAAGCCCGTGCGCAGCAGGATAGGCGGGTCCACAGGCTGGTAGCTGGCGCTCAGGCGCGGGATGTGCGGCCGCAGCAGGCTGTGGCCGATGCGGTATGCCGCTGCTGCGAACTCGTTCACGATGCTCGGGTTGCACTGCGGGTTGTAACCTGGGCAGCAAGCGACACTGTCGCGGTCACGAGGCCCAGGAGAGTATACATAGTGCCTTTGAAAGTTGTGAGTACCACAGGCTTCATTCAAGCTTGATTCAAACAAAAGTTTGACAGTTAAGGCTGCAAGCTTTCTGTCTGCACCTGGACACTGTGGCAAGCTTGATGGCTCGTGGTGTGGTAGAGTGTTGGGGTTGACCCCTGCTGCCAGTGGTGGGTGCAGAAGGTAGCAAGGAGGGTTGGTGGCAGGACGGCCATCCAGTGCAAGTTATGGTCAGGCGGGAAGGTACTGACCGTTATAGTAACCGTGAGGCCGCAGCTTCAGGTCGTAGCGGTTGACGGCGGCCCAGCCCAGCAGGCGCGGCAGGAACTCGTTGTAGGTGACGTGCTGCTGCATCGCGGTGTGGACGCGCCGCGCGTGCTGGAACACGCGCTCCTCGTCCCACTGAGGGTTGACGAGCCGCAGCCCATCGGCGAGCCGGTTGTGCTCGCGCATGGAGAGCGTGTGCATGACCGTGAGCGCCGGCTGCTCGCTGGCCCGTCCGTCACCTGCCGGGCAGTCGCGCAGACGACGACGTTCAGGCGCTTGTTGAGCAAAGGGTCAGCTCACACAAGGTCATACCCGGTACTCAGCTAAAGTAATGTTACTGATTAGAATAATTGCCAGCAAAAAAAAAAAAAATTGTAGAGAAATAAAATAATGAAAAAAAAGTGTAATTTGATAGGGGTAAGAAGTCATTGCAAGTCATTATAATTATTTAAATGACCTTTTATAGATGTAAAATAATGTTCAGTGAGGACATTTTCGACCCGACGTAAAATGAAAGGCTATCTTGATCAGATAACTGATTTTGACTATAAAATGAAATTACCATTTATGATGAGTGAAATTGTAACTGTTGCCGTCTGGCTGGGTCTCAAAATGGCGTGCAGAGCTCCAGGAGTTAATACGTCACATTACAAACAATTACAAAGACATTTCACAAGCCATTACACTTGTCCATACAAGTTTTGTTTCATGGTTTTGTCTATAAAACATTTCTTTTGGACAGTGAAGAAGGCAAAAAACAGGTGGTTTTACAGATTATTTTAGGTTAAAAAAAATTTTAAAAACAGGATTGTAAGAGGTATAGAGAATCGCATGGAGCCTTTATCTTTCATACTACAGCATAAAATGTTAGGGTGACCGACGCGAAGACTGCACGCCGTTTGGGCGCCTGGCACGTACGGGCTGCGAAGCGTGTGATGCGCGGCCTAGTGCGCCACGGAGGTCACAGGAGGGATGTCGTGAGCGCGAAGGAACCTGGGAGGAGGCGGGCCGGCGGCCTGACCTGCGATGAAGCAGTAGCCCGACGGAGCGCGGCACTCCGGGTGGACGGGCGACCGGGGCAGCAGGTCCTTGCCCCGGGTCAGCCCCCGGGAGACGTTGAGGCGGCCGCCGGGGGCCCGCAGACCCCGCGCCATGCACGCGTGCTCCCCGTACACCTGCGATAGGTCTAGGAACGCCGAGTTCTGGTTGATCTGCTCCCTCGCACCTGCGACAACGAGCCCAGTGTGGGTCAGGCCGCGTCCTCTTGCGTCCTCAGGGTGCGCTTCCACGTGAACACTGCGTGGTAATTTGCGCAACGGAGGTAAGAAATAAGGGAGTTGGCGAGTGCTATCATTTCTATGTTGGTATTTTAAGTCACCTCCCTTTCCTATCTGCACAGCACAACAATGTTTGGTTATAATGAAGTTTCAAGCTAATTTCTTGTAGTTGTGTTGGTATCATGTGTGTTTAACAATATTTACTACAGTATTGCATTCTTTTGAGTCATCCAAGTGAGTTATTTTCTAGATATTAAACATATGTATAGGATATCAGCCTTTACACAACTACAATTTGTTTAGCTATCGAATCGCTAATTAGTTGACCGCAAAATACAGAACAGACACCTGCTCCAAAGACTTAACAGCTCCACGGTCTGGGCCAAACACTGGGTCAAGTGAAGTGCAGTTAGGACAATAATTACAGGTCTATTGCTTAAAAAAAACTCCACTGAAAACCTTACAAGTCATATGTGACAGATGCAGATCATGTTTACAGTTATGATGATTCTGTTTGGTCTTTAGAAATTATTTTTACTGTGGGGTTTGAAAAATTGTACATTTAGTAATATGGAGGGTAAAACAAAAATATTTGCCCCCGGGCTCTTAGTTTCTCTTGATGGCCCTGATATAGTGTTTGCATTCCTAAAACAGTTTTAGGTAGATTGCGAAGAAGGACTATACCTATTGTAGCTGTTACCATGGTGCGACTTCTGGAAATTATATAATAGTTTTTGGTTTCATGGTCCAAAGACCCCAAAACCATCATCAATTAAAAAGTATATATATATTATATATACATTTTTATGGACACTATAACACTGTAATTTTGCACAAATCACTTTGAAATGGACACATAAAATATAGTAATGAAAAATCTTGGTCGAGTTCGTTAATGGGCAAAATCCGACAAAAGAGATACCTAGTAATGGAGGTTTTTTGAAAAACAGAAAACTTACTGTATCTCCCTTAATATAACAAATATCACATCCGTATGAAGTAAGTATATCTCGTTAGAGCAATACCAAAAACGTTTGTCTAAATAAATTTCTAAATAAATTTTCCATAATACCACCATAACTGTAAGGGGTGGAATGAAAATTGGTTAAAAGACAAAAAAATCGTAACTCCCTTATTAGGTAAACTAACATAAAAAAAAAATTGATTGTTCATCTTTTAAATATTATCCAAAAACAATTTTTGAAAAAACGAACTATCACTGAAACAGTTGAAAAAACAGTAGAAATTTTTTAAAAAATCATAACTTCCATACAATGTTCACAATCCAATTTTTTTTTTTTTTTTTTTAAATTTTAAATCATCTAAATATTATCTAACTTTTTTCTAAAGTAAATTTTTTACAACCAACCATTACCGCAAGGGGTGTAAATAACAAAGGTTGAAGAACAAAAAAAGTAACTCTTTTAGTATGTGTGTTTGCATTTTTATCTTTTTTGTATATTCATATTCTTTGATATTGAGGTTTCTCATAACATACAGTGCAACCAGCAATGCGTATGTCCAATATAAATCTTTGATTCGAAAATAACTTTTATTAAATATCTGTTGAGAAATATTGTATCGAACATAAAATGCAAAAGAGCTATCACAATATATATTTAGAGGACAAAAAAAATTAAATAACCAACACAACATATGAGACTGAGCCTTAATGACAGAAAATCTAATTTATGCTTACTAACCCTTGCTGGGTGTGTTCAAGGCCCATTTCTGCAACCTGGCTGTTCATATACGTAGTTTTGATTTCTGATAAAAAAAAAATTATTTCCTTTCACTTACCTGTCAAAATCACCACAAATTTAATACTTTCGGATTGATAGGTTTTCTGAAAAAGTCATTAAATAGCCGTAAAAAGGTTTCACTGCTGTAAAATACTCATTCTCATTATTTTGTATTTCCCAAAAAAAATGTTACAAATGTAACTTTACCAGATAGTATTAATGCAAAAGTATGCTCTATGTATAGATTTATAAGGAATTTAGAGTCAAGCCAATCACAACATCTGCAAGTTTCACAGAGTTTCGCGTAAATACGGAAATGCAGGAAGCCTGAAGCCGGGGCCACGGCCCAGCGCACAGTGTTCACGGTGCTCACCGAGCGTCAGCTGCCCGGGCAGCGACCGCATGAAGGGGAAGCACATGCGCTCGCCGCTGGAGTGGTTGAACTGCGGGTAGTAGTGGTCCCCGTCGGGCACCGGGATGGGCATGCACTCCGGGTGCACGGTCCGCGCCGAGCTGCAGCTGCGGCAGTCCGGGATGGACGAGAAGAACCCTGCCGGCAGAGCGGACCACCTCCGA
This sequence comes from Bacillus rossius redtenbacheri, assembly GCF_032445375.1. NCBI lineage: Eukaryota > Metazoa > Arthropoda > Insecta > Phasmatodea > Bacillidae > Bacillus > Bacillus rossius. The sequence goes on along the minus strand of NC_086336.1, from coordinate 57,538,801 downwards.
GGTGACACCCGCGCTCCTTTCCCGTCTCCTCGTCCCTTCACCCCGCGGGATCCTCGTTTTTCTTTCAGCTGATTTTCACGTTCTTTATTCCGTCGCTTCTCCCCTCCATCACTTTTCCGTCTATTCTCCCGTCGTTTTTCCTATCCCTTCTCCGACCTTTTTCTGTCGATTTCCTCATCCTGTCCATTTTCCCATCTCTTCCCCCATCGCTTTTCCCACAAACCAATCTTATTACAGAACCAGCAAACTTAAAAATGCGAACTAGTTCACCATAGGACTGCGAACCTTAGTTGACCATTGCGCTCCCACTGGTGAATACTATGCCAAGACTAGCGGGCAGTAAGCAGGCAAGATGGCATTTAGTTGCAGTTGTTAAGTTTAGTGAATAGAGTATGAGATGAAGTAAACACAACACAACACAAAACAAAAAAAAACCATGAATAACAGTGAAAAATTATAAGGAACAATGAAATTCATTACTTGCCACCCATAACCAAGAACTACAAAATGACCACCTAGATTTTAATGGTATTAGAACCATATGTGTTATCACTGAGCACAAGTTCTTTACCTAGATGATTCTAAGTTGGAGGTTGAAAATCATACCTGCGGCATTGTCAACACACACTTCGTACGTGTACTGCATGTTGTATCTAACCCCCTGCAACACATTTAATTCTAAATTGGAATTTTAGTAAGGATCCCTAATGTTATTGATAATATAATATAGCCAATAGCCTTCCTCGATAAATGTACTATCCAACACTGAAAGAATTTTTCATATCGGACCATGGTTCCTGAGGTTAGCGCGTTCAAACAAACAAACAAACAAACAAACAAACTCTTCAGCTTTATAATATTAGTATAGATGTTAAAAGTTGTTTAGAGTAAAAAAAAAAAAATGTCGGTACATGAACTGTGTTCTGTTCATTTTTTTGTTACATATGCTAATTTTGTCAATTCAGAAAATCCCAACAATTTTTCGATACGTTTATGTTACCTACACAACAGTGTTGTTAGAAACATTATTTTTCAAGTACAGTAAGTAATATAGGCCATCAAACATTAAATGTTTGCAAGTTTTCCACTACATTATTACATTATCAAATAGTATCTTCGTTATGATTTTGTGGTACACAAAATTTTTAAACTATCTGAATGGTTGGCATTTGTTACGGATTGTGAAAAGTTAAATACGTTGCGCTTCAGTGATCTGCGTCCGTGTGTTACGTGACCACTTGGTCAAGGAACTGGTCCAAGGGTGGCGCCAGGGACAAGTTTGTTTCATTGACACATTTCTTAATATAAATCATCAAAACTTAATTTCCAGGTTGGCTTTGGAAAGTATGTTTTAAAAAGAGTTTAATTTTAAATATTCCGGAGGAGGGACCTCCAAACTTCCTTTTCCTCCGGGACTGTTCAAGACCCCTCCGAGTCCCCCTGGTAAGGACCCTCTCCCAGATACCGGAGCCTCGCCGACGTGAATTACTGGTTCGCGGACTGCGGCCACGTGAACGCACCCTTGTGCACTGGCGTGAAGGTGAGGTCGTGGTCCGTGAACTGCGCGAACTGCATCAGCATCATGCTGTAGCGGCTGTGCAGGTCGCTGATGTCCACGTGGATCATGGTGGACACCTGGCGGGGCGACGGAAGCGGGCCCCCGGCTACCGAGGTCACCCGAGGTCTGGACACCCCTGCATCACAGCGCACGCATCTCATGCTTCGGGACCGGGGAAAAAAAAAATTGCGGATTAATTTCACGACAAACTAAAATTAAAATACTTTATACCTTCAAGTTTCCTCTGCTATTGGCTGACACTTTATTTTGAGGACTTTTGCCCAATGACAATCCTTCAACCAAAAAAGTATCATATTAAGGGCAACCCAGTTCAGAAGTCTCACAGCCAACAAACAGACAAGGTTTATCTGAGTACGTAGAGGATTTTGGAGTCAATCCAAGAGGCCACTGAATCGAAGAATTTTTTCAGTCCCTACTCATAATGTAGCAGGGCCGAGCCTCATTACCCCCTTCCTCCTCCCCGGCTTTTTATAAGAATACCGAAGGGGACAAAATATCTCTCTCCACTTACAATTTATATAAAAAAACAGATATGTACTTTTACATTTTAAAAAACATTGGATGAGACTGTTATTTGATAACACATGGTTGACTCCACAGTCCTCTACATACTCGGGCAAATATTCCCGGCTCATTGACTGCTGACCCCAATAGTTGTCTAGATAGGATCAGGGGTGTAGCCAGGGGGGGGGGGGGGGAGTTTATGGGTTCAATCCCCCCCCCCCCCCCCCCTTTAGCACCAAATCTTTATTTAAATTTCTTATTCATCACTCAAACAAATTTCATATTAAAAATTAATAAAATTTTTACCATTACAATATTTAAATTTAAGTACCGAAAACTGCTAAAATAGCACTATTTTACACCTTAAAATCCAAATATTCCCGGGGGAGGACCCCCGGACCCCCCGCTTTAATACAGGGGGACAATTCTTCTTAACACCCCCCACACACAAATCCTGGCTATGCCACTGGACAGGATTGATCGTTATTTGACAATTCTTTGACCCAGGGTCTCTCATTGGTCTAGAGACCTCCACATAAACCGTGTGTAAATAGTAGAAGTGTCACATAGGTATGAGTATTTGAATATAAGCCTATCGCAAAATAAATGCGCAAATTTTTATAGTCTCCAGTAGGGACTGTTAAAAATTTGCGGATCCAAGACAGACTTCACTATCCTCTACATACTTGAGCAAACATTACCTGTTCACCATCTGCTGACGTATCATTCATCTCAACTGGGTAACTTAATCGGCCAAGGGTCCTCCAGATAAACAGTGAGCCAATAGCATAAGCAGCACAAAGGTATTTTGGCATGTCACGAGATGAATCCGTGCATATTTGCGGTGGGCAGTGTACTCACCGTCCTCGTAGGCGGGCGGCAGGAGGCGGCCGAAGGTGGTGAGCGCCCGGCCCATGCGCGGGCGCCGCAGGTTGTTGCAGTTACCGCTGATGGTGCGGAAGGGGTAGGCGGGGTTGCAGGGCAGCCGCTCCTCGGGGGAGTCGCACTGGGGCAGGTCCGGCTCGCGCGGCACGAACGCGCTCACGTCCAGCCCTTGCAGCGCGTTGCCGAACAGGTCGTCCACCGCGCCGTCGCCCCCGAACACCACCGCCCGCGTCGTCTTGAACGCCTGGCGCCGGAAGCGCGTCGGCTCCTTGCTGCAAGCAACGGGGTCTCACGTCGAGGCTTCCTCCGCCACACACTTGGTCTGAGCCTGTGCGAGCATCAGCTTTTTGTTGCAATCAAATTTGAAATTTCTGAGTTGACAATAGTTTTTGAGTCTATTGCCAACAAAATTTTCATACCACAAATCCTTTCTTAGTATTCGAACGATTTGATATTCAAGGGAAAAGTATTCTAAGAAAAACATTACCGTTTACTTGGTCAATTTTTTCTTCATATCCATCCTGTTACCATTCCCCAAGATACTGTAATTTTAACATGTAGGTAATTATACACACAAAATTACAAGGTGAATTGATTCTGGAATCTTAGGTTGTGAAACAGACATTTAAAGGGTTGAATGTTTCACCACCATAATATTTTTAATTTCTTGAACATTATTTTATTTTTGACCCTTGAGTGTAGATTCAAATTACAGGGGTGGATTCCAGGTACCCTCTGGGAGTCCAATTAGAGATTCATATTCGATAAAAATTAGAATATGAGCCAACACTAAATATTTTTTATGGGCAAGATAATTGCTGTTAATTGCTTTTTAGTTTGGGATGGTGTGAGAGTGATTGGGGGTGGGGGGAATGGTTCACAAAGCCGGAGAACAGCTGCAACGAAGCAGCTGGCATACCTGAATATGGAGTTAAGGAGCTCCTCGGAGGCGAACTCCAGCAGCATGGAGGTGTTGGCGAGGACCAGAGCCTCCTTGGTGGCCTTGCTGAAGGACGCCGCCGATCCCGCCGGGGACTTGGGGTCCAGTCCTCCCTCTGCACACACACAACTCTTACAGATCACTTATTCCTCTATCAAACAAATTAACAGGGTTTTTATCAGGGCTTTTTTATCAACCAAATAACCTGTTTTTTATGTTTGAATCAGCATTTTGAAGTGAAACTTCTTTGCTGAGAGGGGGTTACAATTTTCAAGCGATCGCATGAGGGAATACTTAGGTACATGGTGGGAGAACCGGTAGAGGAGGAGAGTGTGTCAGCAGCGACGCCACTCCAACGCATGCACTAGCGATCGAGGGGGGATAGATACATAGTGTAGCATGCTATATTCTAGTTGTACCTTGGCGAAAGAGGAGAATGGCAGGGTAGAGGTAGAAATGATGCAGCAGTGATGCTAAAAAATTCTCCTAACGCTGCTTGTGTTTGTCTAATCCTCAATTTCCGTAATGGCTAGCAACTGACGCTAACATATTTCTTTAATTTTATTTAAAGTATCTACCATTTATTATGTAAGTTATTTTTGGTTCTCAGCATGTTCAAATGAAAGCCATTGAACATATCCCGCTTTCTGCCACTCGTGACACTGTTGCCGCCGGCTGCCGCAGACTGAACATATCTATATGAACTTAGCTTCACGTGAGCGAAGGTCGTATAATCCTAGTATGTGTTGACGCAACCTTAACCGGAATAATCCTTGGATCACTCTTGAGCTAAGATCACTGGATTGCGGACAGAAGCGCAGAATGGTGGAAATGGCCATAAGTTACTGGACTCACATTCCATAAGTCTCGGGTGCAAACACCCGGACCGACCATCCTGATCTCTGCTTTCCGTGCTTTCTCCCGAAACCACCCTCGCGGGGAATACTGGGATGGCCCTTCACAGTGGGCCAAGGCGGGCTGCTTCCCCAACATCCCTGGTCTGTGTGTGTAACCACAGTGATTTCCTGGATTCATTTGACTCCATCCTGGACTCAACTTGTCTATACATAATCAAGGCTTTTTAGAGTGCTCATTGGTAGCTCACAAGGTTGCATCCTTTGGTGGGTTGCACGTGATTGGATGACCACTTCTTATCCTTGTTTATAACTGGCCCGGAATCATCAAGGGTGTTGTAGTACGACCATCAGCGTGAAGCAGATAAATGTGTGCTTCAAGTCCACTTTGCTACCCGACGAAGCCAAGAAATAATCGTGGCTCTATCTACCTTTACATAAGTAAAATATTTTGGATCAATTGGGTCAATACTTATGCAAACTGTAAGCTTGTATGGATTATGATTTTTTTATGAATTTAGAAATTAAAAAAATTTTATTGATAAATGAGTGTCTGGGCAAGTATTTTCTGGCGTGAGGTCTCTTTAGTTTTTTTTTATTTTGGATATTTCTGAGCCTGTCATCTTGTTTTATGGATTCTAACCTTAATTCTTAAGATACTGCATTTATTTGGTGCTAACAAGTCTCCTTCTTGTTATCTTTGGATAACAACAATCATACCAGGGCTGAGATTTAGTTCAAGAATTTTGCAAATTTAAGATTGGGTATTTTTCGACAAATAGTCTGATAGCTCATTAGGCTGCAATAAGTTATGTTCATGCTACAGATTGTTCCCTTGTAATTGGCGGCCATCTGCAAGAGAAGCCAATGCCCTGTTTGGCTGGGGCATTCGGGACGTTTTATGCTTCCGCACTGAATTACCTATTATGATTGGTGTTTCGACAATACACACGTACCTTAAATAAACCCAGCCAACCACGAAACACAGACAATGCTACAAAGTTTTAACACATAGTTGGTCTGTACACCAGTATCATTGGCCACATGTGGCTGTGGTGATATATGGCTGTCTGCTTCGTGCTGAGGCCGCCTCCATAGAGTAATAACAACATTGCACGCGAGCTGCAGTGGAGCTGTCGGGCACGAGCGAACATTCTGTAGTCCGAGCATGTGTTGGCGCAACGTTTGGAGACTGGGGCCGAGATCACCGCTGTCCAACGACACCTCTGCTGCTGATGAGAGACAATTGATGTCTCGCACTCACTCGCAGTCCACAGCTCGTACTCTTTCTGCCGCCGCCGCTTGAGTGCCTCGCCGGCTCTCTCCACGGCCTCTGCCACCATCTCGTTGGAGACGCCCGCCGCAGTGTCGTCCCGCCAGGCGCGCAGCTCTGGCGCCGGCTGCAGCTCGCACGGGATGCGCACGTTCCTGCAAGCACCACGCATCACCCACACAGTAAGTAAAGCAGTACAACAGAGTGGACACTCAATCCTACTTAATCTTTGCATTTCTTCTTCATATCTATGCTACCTACTAGATCGCAAATTGTAAAATTACACATTTGGCATTAGTGTAATTTTAGATTTTTGTTCATGTTTTTCAGAAAAACACACAGTGTTTGTGAAATTTTTACACATTTCTGTGCAAAATTACTACTAAATCGTGTCATTATACACCAAATGTGTTACGAGTATACTGGAGGCGGGCTGCAGTTTGAACACGCGGTCTGTTTCTGTTGCGTGACTAATCAGATTAGCAACGGCACCTCGCTATCCCTTCCCCCCCACTTCCCCCCTTCCTTGGTTGCCTCTGGAAGGAATGGCACGTTCCCAGACCCCCGCCTGTGTGAAGTGGCGTAACTAGCACGCCATTGTTCTGGGAGCTTCGGTTGTTAAGTCAACCCTGATGACGCGACACTTCAAAGGGGTGCGAGACCATTCCAAAAGGGGGACTGAGGGGTATAAAAACAGCGACTCCAGCTTCCGAGGAAGTGAAATGGGGAGGGCAAGTGACCCCTTGGTGAACAAAGGTGGACGACCAGCGACAGGCTTCGTGTGCGGAGAATATTGCCATCGAGACAGCGCTGCATGCGACAGACAAGTAGTGCAAGGCAGTATGCTGGGACAGAGGTGCAAGGGAAGAGACGAGCAGTCACGAGAGCCACTGTTGAGCCGAGCTCCGGTGGGGAGAGTAAAGTGTAGCTTAAATGAAAAATGTGATTAATTTGTGCACACAATTTTTTTTAAAAATTTGATTAATCGTGTATATAGTAGATAATAAATCAAATTTTATTCAAATAACTGGGCTATATTTATCGAAAAAAAATTTCCTAGTCATATTAGTAATATTATGGATGTAAAAAGGAGAACAAGTGTTCGTAATGATCATCGCTTGCGAGACTTTTTGTAACCATTATATTACAATAAGTGAATATCTGCTGAAAATATTTGTGGCAGAACAATAAATGAGAAATATTTAGTTAAAATTTTAGAAGAATATCCTTGAAAAAAGGGTAATGACATAAAAACCAGAAGAAAAAAAATGTAGTTGTGACAAGAGTCAAGAGTTTATCTATGTTAGTGAGGTTGGATGATAAGTACGATGCTAGCTGGTGCTTCTAGCGCCGTATCGCCTCTTAAGCACAAGGCTGTGGGCTGGTGCGCAGTCTTCTCGTCCTACATGGGACAACTATGAGATCATAGCAGACATGGCGGAGAAATGAAGACAAAGGTGTAATGCAAGTCCATTTAGTGCTCTCGAGTATCTCTAGCGTTTTATGCTTTAAAATTATTCTGAAATAATTGTTTTAGCCAATTTCAAACTTAGAAAAATACGGAACAAAAACTTCTCATCCGCCTTCGATGCTTTTCGTAGACAGATCCTAGTGTGGAGTGCTATTTATTCTGCAGCTGTGCACACGGTGTGCGTGCGAGCGTGCCGGGCTTGGCGATGACTCACAGGAAGGGGTCCTCCTGCACGAAGGCGCGGGACTGCACGGTGGCGAGCCCCGGGGTGTTGAGGCACAGCAGGCCGGCCACAGTCACCTTCCTCACCTCCTGCAGCTGGGCTGCGAGACACACACAGAGAGGACCTCAGCCGCCAACGTCGCAGCTCGCACAGACACATACGCACTGGGAGAGAGACTGAAACTATCATGAACATTTGCAGATATCTGTATTTACACAAAAAGCAACTGGAGCAGTACGAAGAAATACTTGCCGTGGGAATTTCTGTTTTGTGTAGTGCCAGTGCTTGCTTTAGTTAAAGTTGTTTGTAAATTGTTCCCTGAATAGTTTGTAGCATTAACTGGATACATGAATAAAACTAAGAAAACTAACCAAACTCCAATTTTAATAATTAGACTATCTTTTCCATTATATAAAAACTTTTGCTTGTACAAAAATTAATTAAATTTCCTAACCATGAGCCAATTTCTGTGTGCACGACAAGAAAAATTCAGTATTGTTTGGAAAAAACATATTTTGTATAGACAAAAATAACCACACAATGTGCTGTATAAATTAACAATATTTATCTTGTTATATTTATTGGTGAACTGGTTTCCAAAGGAATCTTCTGTAAGATTACAAAAAAAAATTTTTTTTCTGTGCACAGAGACGAGGATGAGTTTCATTCCGGTACATCCCAGATAACGTCATTTTTGCAGTAAACTTATCATGTGAAGTATTTATTTTATTAACTTATTTTATGTCTCTTATACTTAACCACATACGTGAACACAGTTGATGATAAAGTAAGAAATAAGATAGAAAGGAGAATTAAGCTTTAATAAAATGTTCAAGGATGAGGTAACCATTACAAAATTTAAAAAAAAAAAAACTAATTATAGGTAACTAAAAATTAAGCATAGGCATGCACATATTGGAAAGTAATTAACATTTAAAAAATCCTGCATTTAATGTAATATTACATTAAAACCAATCACTAATATTTTCATACACAGGTTCAAGCAGTAGGTGAATCACGAAGTGGTCACGGCAGGTGGGAATTGTGGCGAGCGTTGCCGAGATCCAGTGGGTCCTGTTTCCCCCTTCTGCGCTCGTCCCAGCACTCTACACGGTCTCCAGGACCCTCCAAGTTCCACAGAGACGTCAAGCCCGGCGACTGACCTGGCGTGAAGGAGGACGGCGGGATGTCGTTCTCGAACCAGAAGCGGTCGCCGTCGCGGGCGAGCGCGAACTGGCGCCCCAGCAGGCAGGAGAGGGTCGGCCCCAGCACAGCGCCGGGGGCCGGGCCCTCCAGAGAGGCGCCCACCACCAGGTCCACCTCCTCGGGGCGGCTGCAACCCCACACACACGCCGCCAGTTAACGTCGCCTCACGTTCGAGAACCAACAGCAGTAACAAAGACATATTTGCCTAATGCTGTGTGCTTTATATTTAAGGACTGAAAATATTCACTGATTCATTTTGCGGCAATTGGAGAAATGACGGAGCAGATCGTCCATCGTCTCCCTCCCCCCAATAAATCCCTTTGAAACTAAAGTTTAAAAAAAAGTTACATAAATGATCATCTTCACCAATTAGCACCTGATCTTTGAAGCTTGTTCGATAATTTTTATAAAATGTATTTTTGTTTTGTATTTTGTATTTTAAAATGCTACTGAATAGTGTAAATTTTGGTTAAACTAAAGCAATCTTTAAAAAAATGTGATGTTGTTTTGATTACAACATTCTCAAGATGTCAGTAATACGTTAAAATAGCCTTTTAAAGGGCTATTCATTTCCAAAAAAATCATACTTCCCATATAACTGGGAAGTAGTCCCTACCAGCCAAACACCCACCAATCATCTCCCCCCCACTCCCCCGCCGAGCCTCCTGGGGCCAACCCAAAATTTTGAAGTTGGGTCCGCCACTGTTAAACCTTCAATTTGCATCTGCTGTTGGCTCTGAGATTATTTGCCAGACTCTCGACCAATGACAAACTATTGACCAAAGAAGTATTGAATCATGGCCCCAACCCAGTTGGAACGTCTCGCTAGTAAACAGCCAATGAACAGGCGACTTTGGGAGTTACCAAGTAAATAAGATTTCCTGCTTGTAAGAAATGTATTGCAGTCAAGGGAGTTGTAAAATTGAAAAAGTCTACAATTCGGGATAGTCATAACATTGAGATGGTAATAAAATCAGGACAGTCACGAACACTCGTTAATGTTGGTTGGTCATAAAATCAAAACAGTCAAAAAATTGGGTTCATCATAAAATCGAAATAGTTGTACAATCAGGATGGTCATAAAATCTGCATTGTAGTAAAATTGAGGTAGTCGATAAATCGGCGTAGAAGTAAAATTGGAAGTATTAAAAATTTTTTAGGCATAAAATCAGAGTATTCTTAATATTGGAATTTTTATAAGAGCAGGTTAGTCTAAAGTCTAAATAGGCCTGGTAGAAAATTTGGGTTAATTGTAACATCGAAAAAGTTGTAAAATTGTAATGAACGTAAAATCGTGATGGTCGTAAAATCTGTTTAGCCGTAATTCGTCATAGTTGTAAAATTGTGATAGCGGCAAAGTCTGGTTAGCTCTGAGTTTGCGTTTTCATAACATCAGTATGGTCGTAATATCGGGATAGTGGTGACTGGAAGTGCGCCTGCCTGTAGGCTCGCTGCAGCAGTTCCCTCCGGAGGCTCCAGGCGGTGAGGTTGCCGGCGCCGTGGCCCAGCGAGGCGGCGCAGTGCTGGAACCACTCGGTGTAGCCGGGCAGGCCGTGGTCCCGCCCCGCCTGGATCAGCACGGGCCCCGCTCTGCCCCCGCCTGCAGCACGATACACATGCCGCCAGGTGTTCAACACAGCCTCCGCTTTTTCCATCCCCCACTGGTCGCAGTGTCCGGTGTCGCTTCGCGCTGACGACTATCACGTAAAGCAAAAATTATATATTATTTTTAAAAAAAAATCTTTATAATGATATGCAAGAAGTAAAGAAATTTAGCATTTGCAGGCCTATTATGCCAAGTTGGTTACTTTAATTTTTTTTTACTTTACGATTAATTTAAGAATTTTCCTGTAAATATAGTTCTAATGGCTCTCTCCTATATTTTGTTGAGAGACAACTTTTCTTGCTGGACAATTAATTAAAAATTATTTTCTAGGTGTAGAATACCCTCTTAATCGTCGCACCTATATTTTTGGCAGTCAAAATTGGGATAAAAAAACTCGCGTAAATGTCACATTTTGATTTTGGTCTCGCTATTATATACCGTGCTTTGTGTAAGTATCTTTTCCATATAAAACGATGAATTTTAAAGTATAAATCTAATTATTATTCGGACATTATCACTTACTTTTTTAATTAACGGAAATACGAAGTTGTCTGACGTGTAAATTTTCTTTTCATGACGTTTTTAAACGTTATTTCCTTCATCCGATCGTATGCGTCGCCGCGGTGTACCGCTTATAAACATGTAGCCAGCGCTAATTAGCATCATTCAATTTTGGTTATGTTGCTTTCCGTATAGAGCGCGCGCATGTAGTCGAATATCGATATCTCGCCGATTGCATGCAACGCGCGCTCTCTGTCGAGTGCCAAGTTAACTACATTTGATAGCCCGCATTCTTTCGCGGTATTTACCCATTAGTTCACGTCACAGATGCAAGTCGCTTGCATTCGTGTCACAGATTTTGTTTTTCTATTTAAAGTTTAAGAAAGGTTTTTGTTTAATGAATTATTAATATATATTGTTTGGCGTGCTCTTGTATACTCCACCTTTTTTTAAATAAACGTACTTTCCATGAACGGGTTTTGTTTTTATGAATAACTTTAATAAAACAATAATTTTTTTTTTCCGCATAATCGTGGAACCCTACTTTTCAAACTTGATTTTAGAATAAAATGTGCGACGATTATGCGAGAAAACACGGAAATGTGATATTTTTAAACTTTAGAACTCTCAAAAATAAGTTAAAACTACTGTGTTTTAATGACTTTTAAAAAACGTCAGAAATGTGTTAAAATGGCTTTTTAAAGGGCTGTTATTCTTTTTTATTTTCAAATTTTACGAATTCACCATTTAACTCCGGGGGTAGTTCCATACCAAACCAACCCTGCGGTCCGCCAATGGGTGTTGCTCACCTGGCCGGAGACTTCCCAGGCTGGGCTCCATCGCGGGCTCCCGCAGCAAGGAGTCTATCAGCTCGGCGTGGCTCCGGTTGTGGGACGCGCCCAGCTCCCTCTGTGCGGACAACGACGGAACCACGTCAGAGTCAGCGACGCTCTGCTTGAAGCTTCTCGGCCGGGAGCGAAGGTTTCATCAGCGTTTTGGTTGGCATTGCAGTCACCATCATCAGGGTACTCTGATGGATGCTACCCTGATGTTGGTGACTGCTATGTCGACTGAAACGTCGGTGAAACCTTTGCCCTCAACGCGACTCAGTTCCACAATCCAAAGAAACTTCAGATAATGGCTGCAAAAGCCTGCGATCTTTAGCTCGGCTGGCTTTTGGGCTTACAAAAACTTCCAAAACAATTTAATTTTTAAGCATCTTTGTAACATGAAGAAGAATAGAGCTGATAATGTAATTATTTCTTTAGCTTCAAAATTCCGTATTCATTTGGTATCAGGCTAAAATTCACAGTTCTATGTATACTTTATCCTCATATGCTTGACATGAATTTCATTTTATGAAGTCTTTACTTGAAAGAATAATAAAAAAAGTAATAATAAGCCTTCTACCTAACTTATTGATAGAGATATCTCTGTACTTCTATTTTGAGAACATAGTATGTTCTTAAATTATCTCCGCAATAAAACCAATCAATTACAAAAAATTACTGAAATCCAAATCACCTAATTAAATTGTACGACTGTCAGCATTCAATCAGCCTGTGCCAACATGTGATTAGAGAGCTGCGAATGTCAGTGATTTTTTTGGTTGCAACGTAGACTGCAAACATGTATGCCTCTGAATTGCTTTGATGATTGGATCCCAATCGCTTGGACTCTCCCCTCTACAACTGTGGACCGGTCAACTGCAAGCCAGCGGTAGAGTGGCCAAATCACATCAACCCACTCCAGAGAAGGGGAGGTTCTACAGTAAGGAATCAGCAAATAGGGAAGCATACGAGGTTTAAGTATACATAGAACTGTGAATTCTAGCCTGATATTAAATGAATACGCAATATTTCTGGGTCTCTGGTAATGGTCTAGGTGCAGGGATATAACGACCCATCGCCCAGAGCCTGCGACACTGCAGTCAGCAGAACGAGTAACTCCCAAAGTAAGAAGCCTCCCTCTGCAAGTGCCAACGGCCTCTTGGAGGAGGTACAGGGCACCCGCTTGTCCTTGGGGGGAGGAACTCCCCAGAAGGTTAGTGAATTACCTGATGGTCAAAGGCAGAGGATGCACAAGTCAACAGGAATCCACTGCAGTAAAGATCCTCGCTGATATCCGCAGGAAAATCATCATGGCTGGGTTCTAGCTTGTATATCCACCTTATGGCCAGTTGCACCATTTTGCTCTTCAATTAGCGAACCAGGGATCTTTGCCCAAGAATGATCCAAGAATCATTCCTCTAAATGTTGCGCCAAAACATACTGGGACTACGCGATCTTCGTTCGTATGAACTAAGGTTTATACATTTCCAGTCTACGATAACAGGCAACAGCAGTGTCGAAGAAATGTTAGGTGCATTTCTATTGGTGGGCTTGAATGATATGAAGTCGCTACAATCGATTGTGACATGGAGAGCAAATTTTTGATGCGATTGGCACAAGATAGCAGCACGTACTGAAAACACGTACTGGTATTTAAAAGTTAATACAAAATGAAAAAGTCTTAAATATGCATGGGTTTTGACTAAAAATTTATTTTATTTTATATGAAAAATGATCACGAAGATATAATATATTTAAAAAAAATTAAACTAAAATAACAAACATTTGAAATATGCTTATTTTATGTGAGAAGAGGTTGTAACACTGGAATACATAAAAATTTTGATACATGTATTATACAGTATCTGAAATTTTATCAGTAAAACACATATATTAATGATTGATTAAATTAACCTGCATAAAGTCTGTGAAAATGCTGTCCATGTGTGCTTGTGCCGTATCGATCCGAGATCATTGCTATGGACCCACCCGATAGTCGGTTCACATCGAAGTTCCCAATGGTCTTCGCTCGGGCCCACGACACAGTGGTGCAACAGGAAATGTGGTCCAACAGTGATCAAACATGCTTATGAGATCATGTGTGAGCTCCAATGGTGCCCCTGTCCATCAGAGGAGATGGCACAGGAAGAAGAATGACGATCTAATGCGATGATTCTCACATGAAACAGTTAGCTCTCATCGCTGCAAGAGAAGTTAGTTGTTGTGAATGTTGGCGCGTGGTGCCGGCCGTGGACTCACCAGGGAGTCAGGTATCATGGTGGAGAAGAGCCTCATGGCGGCGGTGGCCACACTGTTGAACACCCCTGCGTTGTAGGAGCTGGAGTAGCCGTTGTAGAAGCCCTGCGCCTTGGGCTCCAGCCCCAGCCTGTGCACGGCCTCCTGCAGACACAGGAGCGTCGTCACCAACCCTTATTCATCAGTAGCAAAGAAGACTAGTAGGGCGTACTGTGGGTACTGTTAAAAAGTTTTTTTCAGTTAAATAACTGCAGTATTTCTCAGATTATATGGCCCTTTTTTTTTCCTGTGTGTTTGCATATTTTTATATTCTGTCTGTTATTAAGGTATCTTATGACATTCAGAGTAACAGTAATGGTGTATGTTCAAAGAAAACATCTTAAATTAAACATACTGTATATGGGCAGACAAATGTTCTTTCCAAATATCTATTATTTACAGTATTTACACTTAGATTTTGATTCGTTCAAATTTAGAACTTCACAAAAAGTATTTTGGGAAAAATAATGGACATAAATCCTATTGCAGCTTTAACACGCAAAATGAGTCAACATTGCATTGCTTTCAAACAAAAAGAAAAATATAATCCATACAGTGGTGGAGGGATTGGGGGGGTGGGACAGTGGTAATACCCCCTCATGAAATTATGAATGAAAAACTATGCGAGATTTTGGTGTTGGAGGCAGTATGTTATTTCGGATGTTGGAAAGTGAAATGCTACAACACCTGGAATTTAACTGTCCAAAACCTTGCTGTTTACATAAGTTTTCTGGACACAGATATTCTTACAATAAATGAATTCCTGTACCCGCCACCAGTGGCGTAGCCAGGATTTGTGTATGGGGGGTGTTAAAAAGCATGCCCCCCCCCCCCCATTCCCGTATTAAAGCGGGGGGTGGGGGGGGAGTCCTCCTCCAGGAAAATTAGGATTTTAAGGTGTAAAATAGTGCTATTTTTAGCAGTTTTTGGTACTTACTTAAATTTAAATATTGTAATGGTAAAATTTTTATTAATTTTAATATGAAATTTGTTTGAGTGATGAATAAGAAATTAATTAAAGATTATGAGTGCTAAAGGGGGGGGGGGGGGTTGAACCCCTAACCCCCCCCCTCCCCGGTTACGCCCCTCCCCGCCACTGATGTCAGAAATGCGTTACAAGGATATCTCTGACTCCCCGCCCCAATGGGGAGGCGTCGCTAGTGGCTGCGACTCACGTCGCCCAGGACGGTGGGCAGGAACTCCTTGTAGGTGAGCAGCTGCAGCTGCGCGACCAGCAGCTTGCGCGCCTCGCGGAACAGCGTGTCGTCGTCCCAGCCGGGGTTCAGCGCCGACAGCTGGAGCGCCAGCCGGTTGTGCTCCCTCAGGAGCACGGAGAAGAGCGCGCCCAGCCCCGTCCGCTCCCGGCATCTGCGGACACAGCCCCGCGTCCCCAGCCCGGATAGCCCGTAGTTCTCAGGCCACAACCCCAACAGTTCCGAAATTCACCGAAGTAAAAGGTTAGGTTCAGTCAGTGTAATCAATATATTTCCTTTTATTTTTTGGGATGATAAGTTAGGTTGGGTTAGATTATCAAAACTAAAATAAAGGTTGGTTACGTTAGGTTAGGTTAGCATTATTTAAAATACTTTACGCCCGTAAAATTTATCAATCCTTGCAATCAATCCTTTGAGATCAGTCGGCAAACTTCGGAGAACTTTGAAAATGTACAGGTGTGGCTCCCATTCCTATGAACTAACTGTAGGCTTCCCTCCCAGCCCAACTTTGTAAAAGTAATTTTGTGATTTTTTTTACAGTGTTGTTAAATCTAAAGCTGCATGTAGACGGGGCAGGTGGAAGTGGAAGCAAGTACTAGCC
This sequence comes from Bacillus rossius redtenbacheri, assembly GCF_032445375.1. Taxonomy (NCBI): domain Eukaryota; kingdom Metazoa; phylum Arthropoda; class Insecta; order Phasmatodea; family Bacillidae; genus Bacillus; species Bacillus rossius. Next base: position 57,522,819 of record NC_086336.1, on the reverse strand, counting down.
AAGTGGTCACTTGTCAGTCAAAATCTTATACATGAGGCAAGTAATATGTTAGCCAGTGAACTGTGAGACATTAAGAGCAATCAGTTCCTCCCTATATTTAGTAATTTCAATTTCATGCCTATTTTTGTTTTCATAACCACTGTGTACATTTTCTTTAAAATTTCATAGTTCTGGAATACTACTTAAAACAGTAATCAGTAATCAGTGCTCCATTTCATAGATATATTATAAAAATATTTTCATTTCAGCTCATGTTTTATTTTAAGTAACCACCTTCCTCACCGGAGATGATTGCCCGACATGAAAAATCACCATACTTTTGTACATGTTCAGACCGGAGAGAAAGCCGCCAGTAAATCTTGTGACCACTACTGTCTGGTCTCAAATTTTTCTTTTCCCTGGCTGTCACGTGAAAGTTGGCTCTGAAGTGGAACGTGCCTGTTTGGACGGTTTCCGGCAGCCAGTACTTGGCTTCATCACTTGCCACCTCTACTTGCTCCGTCCACGAGGGGAGACCTAAAATGCACATAAAGTTCTGCCATTCCCAATTACACCCGAACAATTCACCTTCGGCCAACCTCGGGATTTGTTTTATTTTTGGGCAGGAAAAATGAATTCAATATATTAAAAGTGATTGGTTAGGTTAGCTACATTAAAACACTTTAAAACACTATGGACGATTAGTTAGGTTAGTATAGCTACATTAAAATAAACATAGAAATATAAATATATATATATATAAATAAACCAGAGGTTGGCCGCAGGTGAACTGTTCGGGTGTAATCGGGAATGTCGGAACTTTACGTGCATCTTAGGCTTCCCGTCCACGAGGGCCTACTCGACGACTACTCACGTGACGCAGGCGTCCAAGTTGACCTGCCCGCCGTCGCCGGTCCGCAAGGAGAAGATGTCCGCCTCGGAGCCGCCGTACAGTGCCGAGCCGTCTAGGAAGGCCGAGGCCGTGTTCATCTGCTGCCGCTGGTCTGTGAGAGAAGGGGCGGCGTTATCAACAGTAGGGCCAGGCAGGGGCCGCATATCGGTAGGCTCTGCAGCCACGGACGGGACAAAGAGGGTAGGGGTTAGATATACCACGGGATGGGTAGAAAATTTTTTTTTGTAGAATACAAAAAGTGTGAACTGAAATGCGAATATAAAAAAATAATAATTCAATAACTGCTCTGAATTTTTTTTTTATAAATGGAACAGAAATATTAATGTAAAATTGCAGATGTTTGTAAATTTGTACATTTAAACGAAAACAAATGTATCACTAAACAATAGTGTTCGCGGTAATACTGGTTTCCGATTATTACCCGGGAATTTATGGCTGTGTTGTCCCAGTACCTCGAACAGTTAGAAATTATTTGTAAATTGTGTTCCCTGAATAGTTTTCCAGTATTAACTGTGCATATAATATAACAAAATAAAGTGAGATAGTTGAATATTGGATTATCTTTCCCATAATTTAAAAAAAATGCTTTAAAAAACACCAATATAAAATTTTGCACCAATTTTCTTAATAAATACTCAGTATTATCTCGAAAAATAATATTTCATAAATGCAAAAAAAAAAAACATAAGTCTAGTGTTGTACAAATTTACAATATATTTTTTGCAGCATTACTAACTATTTCTTGGCAACTGGTTTCCGAAAGAATTTTTTGTAAAAGTAAACGATTTTTTTTTCTGTGTGCACGGAAAACCTTGCTTACCAAACGAGCAGTGTTTGTCGGTGCTGGGAAGAGACCTCTGGTACGGGACGCAGCCTCCTTCCTCCTTCAGAGAAGCACACTCCGGGTGCTCAATGTGGCAACACTGCAGGTTCTCTGCACCAACCAAACACCCACCTCACATACAGCACCAAGTATGCAAAGGAAAAACATAAAAAAAAAAAAAAACCAACAAACAGCTTAACTAGAGACCTTAAAATTTTGCCAATTATTTCAGTGATAGGCTGAAATTCAAATAGTCGTACCTCTGCAATTCTTCTGCTATTAGCTCACATCTACCTGGAGGACTCGGGACCAATGAGTGACCCTGGGCCAAAGAAGTGTAGAATCACGGGCAACTCTGTCTAGAGTCAGCAGCCAATGAGCAGGGCATATTTGCTCAAGTGTGTAAATGACTGGGGAGTCTATCCTAGAGGTAGAGACTGGAAAAATTCACGAATTCATTTCGCGATAGGCTAAAATACAAACGTTATACCTCAGTGCTGCCTCTGTTATTGGTTAACATCTCACCTGGATGACTCTGGGCCAATGAGAAACACCCAACCAAAGCTTTATCGAATCACAGGCTGCTACGCTGTAACGTCTCACAAGACAGCAGCTAATGAGTGGGTGGCATTTGACAGAGTGTACGTAGAACTATGGAGTTCATCCTACAGGTCATTGAACCCGCAAATTTTTCCGGTCCCTATCCATAAGACATAGTTTTGACATCAACCCTGTTTCACAGTCATGACTTCACAAGCTCAAGCTGGCACACTCAGTGAGGGGCTTCTTAATTCCAGGGGGAGGCTGCCCTCCCTCCCCACGTATCTACGCCCATAGTTAGAGACATTCAAAATTCTGTTATTTTCTGCAGACGGGATTGACTCCACAAACGTGTGCATGATCCAATCGGTGTCTTGTGTTCACTTACTACTGCACCATTTTAAGTTATCATCAAATCGCAGATGAATCTTCCAGAAGTCTTTTATGGGTTTCTAATTGGTTTCTAGTCCTTCAATACATGTCAAATAATCAATGGTACAATGATAAAGGCCATTCAATGATACAACCATTTGCAAACTAGGCTGTCTTCAATAATAATCTGAATTATGTGCATAACTAGAGACTAAAAAAAATTTGCTGTTTTATTTTTAACTACAATATAGACTAGACTCCATAGTATTTCACTTGATTGGACACAGGTCATTGGTTAGTGGTTACCTGTTCATTGGTTGCTCTCTTGAGGTCCATGCTTGGCTGCCATTGAGTCTCTACTTCTTTCGTTGTGAGTTTACTTATCAATGCCTCAAAATCCTCCACATAAACTGTGGGACGATTGCAGAAGTAGCTCAAACGTCAATTAGTTTGAATTTTATTCTACATTCTATGAAACTGCAATTTTTTTCCGGTCTATGTATGTTATTATTTTTATGCAAAGCCGTTCCCAAAAAAATGGGTATAGAAGTAAGATGAAAATCAAAATTATTCTCACCTGGCACAAGGTCTACAAGAATGGCATGAAGCTGATGCTCAGTAAGGCCGTTCGCCCTACTTGTAACACCTGTCACTAAGATAATGTACCCTGAGGAATGACTGAGGTGAAAGCGGTAATGTTTTGCAATAAATAGACTAGAAAGATTCACTGATATGACCTCTAAAATAAACTATACAGTCATCTACATCAGCGATGGAAAACGTCACTCATTTTTGACGGCCAGAATTCATTTTCGTAACTTTTACGAGGGCCTGACACACATAAATCAATACTTATAAGATTTCTTATGACAATTTAATGTATTATTATTCTGTATAGAAACCAATAAATACAGCATGTGGCTTGAATTAAAACAAAATTAATATCTTAAAAGTATTATTCACAAAAAAAAAATTAAAAATCTTAAAATCTAAGAAGAATTACCATGAAACAATGTATGCATTACAAAAATTTAAATAATTTTATTTTCACTATTTATATGAGAATATGATGTTTTCTGAACAGTGTCTGCTTTATGGTACATATATGCAATAGAAAAAATAAATGTATTCATAACATGAGGCCGCTGCTGATCTACATATGCAAGCAAATATCTCATTTTAATTTTTTTAACTTAAGTTTATCGTGAAATGAGATCCCTCCCCCCCCCCCCCCCCCCCCCAATCTAATTGTAAACACTTCTTTTGATGGCCCTGCGCTGTGCTATTGTGTGCGTACAGATTTAAATTCGAATGTGAATCCTGCAGCTCTCTTTGCAGATCACATGGCAGGAGCGTTGCTTACATTCCTGGTTATCAAAATCCAGCTGCAATTAAACATGAAAGCAGAACTTGCGTAGACACTTTCCTACTGTGGCCATCTTTTCGTCCAGACCCATCCTCTGTTTCCTATATTCTGTATTTTACTACACTATTAATTCTTGCAAATTTGCACCCCGCATGTCTGGGCCCAGGGTTTTCACTGTGTCTATGCAGGTTTTACCAGGGCTCGACTTAGCATAGTTTTAAGATAGAGTAGTCAGCCTTGGCTTCAATCGCTGCCATGACTCGCCAATCATTGCACAGGGCACAAGATCATGTTACCCTCTCCATGCATGGCAAGACATGTTGGCTTTGGCCTGACACACATCTACACTGTAAATTCGTTTTTTTTTTAAATGGAGCAGAAATATTCACGTAAACTTACAGACATATGTACATTTGTACATTTACATGGAAACAACTGCATCACTACAAAATAGTTTTTGCAGTAATACTGGTTTCAGATTCTTAACTGAACATTTATGCTCTCTGTGTCCCAGTAGCGCCAATAGTTAAAAGTTTTTTGTTAACTGTTTCCTGAATTGCTTTCCAGTATTAACAACGCACATTAATAAGCATAATAAAACAATATAAAGTCAAATTGTTGAATAAATATTCCATCATCTTTCCCATTGTTTGAAATTTTGAATGAAACATCAATTAAAACATAAAATAATGCACCTTTTTTTTTTGTAAGAAATACTCTAGGAAAACTCATTTCATGTATTAAAAAAAAATAACCATAGCTTTGTGTTTTACAAACTTTTTTTTTGGCAACTGGTTTCCAAAGCAATCTTTAGTAAAAGTAAAGAATAATGTTTTCTGTGGAGGTCCATCCCCAACCCGGACCCCTCCTACAACTACACCTACAGTGTTAGCTAGGTTAGGAGGAAAGAGAGAAGGAGCGAGATGGGAGGAGAGAGAGAGGGAGAGAGGGAGCAAGAGAGAGAGAGAAAGAGGGAGCGTGGATGGAGAGAGAGGGAGCGAGAGAGAAGGAGGGAGAGAGGAGGGAGAGAGGGAGCAAGGGAGAGGAAGAGAGGGAGAGGGAGCGAGAGGGAGAGAGAAGGAGGAAGAAAGAGGGAGAGAGGGAGCTAGGAGAGCGGTAGAGAGGGTGAGGGAGGGAGAGAGAGGGAGAAGGGAGAGGAAGCAAGGGAGAGGGAGAGAGAGGGAGGGAGAAGTAGAGGGAGGAAGAAGGAGAGTGAGAGAAGGGGCGGGAGGCGGCGGGGGCTGCTCACCGGGAGCCGCGGGCAGCGCCATGTCGCGCCGCAGCAGCTCGCCCCAGGCCCCCGCCAGCCCTGTCACGAAGCCGTGCCTCGCCAGCGGCGGCCAGGCGGGGGACAGCGCGGCCCACGCCTCGTCAGCGGGCGGCGCTCGTCGCGGCTCGCTGGTCCCTGCGCAACAACAGCACGATATGTACCCATGTCGTGGACTAGCTTTAGTACTTACCATCAAATAATCATTCAAATTTTTATGATGAAAATAAGTAATAAATAGTGATGAAAAACATCAAATATTTATTTAAATTAAGTCTTGAGTCATTTATTATTAAAACTCTACTATGTGAGACTGATAGTTATCTAGTGCCTCCGTTCGAGCTTAAGAAAAAAAAAAAACAAGTTGGCAATCAACTATGTATATCGATACATTCTACCGTCAACACACTTTAGGTCACGTTACATAATTATTACTGTAATTGTTGACCAACGTTTCATTAAATCAATCAAAATGATGCCCTTTTGCTCCCCAAATGTTTGCACGTTAAAGATCTGCCGTTAACTAAAACTGCCAATAAAAACTTGTGTCTCAAGAGTTTTTTTTTTTTTAAATGACCAAACGAAGCTTACTTTATGTACAGCCCTCATATAGTTTATTGGTATACAACAAGATTGGTATTTTTATGAAGTATATATGTTTCATTAGTTAATATATTTAGCTATCCTACAAGTCAAATTTGTTTGCCACCATTAAATAAATTTTTGAAATTATACTTATTTAGGCACGTTATGATAAAAATGATGAGAGTGAATTTTTACGATGGGCGCGTACCATGGAACAAAATTTTCACACAATGAAAACAAAATAAAAAGGTACATTCAAAAAAAGGCTAGATATAAATAAAAATTAAATATGTGCTTTTAAATCTTATACATTAGTGAGTAAAAATTAAATATTAGTCTGTATAATGAAAAACATTTATTTACTGTGAATATTAGTGATATAAATTGTGTTTATAAACATTTTTCAAGTGTATTTATACAAGTGAGGTTATATTCTTGTCATTATAATTTATTTCCATTATAAATTAATATATGTTTATTTAATAAATAATTAAAATTAATTAATTAGAATAATCATTCAGCACATTTATTGATTTTCATTGAAAATTAAATTTTCTCTCAGTAAACAAGTTTTATTTTCTTGTTTATATGGATATTGAACACTAAGTATTTATTTAATTTTTTTAATTTGATTAAATTTACACTTTACTAACCATATTTATAATACCACTCCAGTCCAATTATTATTTTATTTCTGTTAATTATTTGCATACAAAATTAAAGTTAGCTTTTTTATTACATCAAGTAAGTATAACTTTTATCGCAGGTACATAATTACATGCACCCATTTTTTTTTTTCAAACAATTTGTTTTTATTGTTTTGATGAAACACTTGATAGTGACTCGTGCTAAAAAATCTTAGTCATGTTGAGATTTGGGATCAAACTCTCAACCCACTTAAGCATGAATTTTTATACTGGAATAAACACTAGCAAGATGGACGCGATGCGATGGACGGAAATAAATAATTTCCTAGCCAATCACATTTGACACATCCGGTTAGAAATATTTTTTTTATTTCTGCCGCATCGCTGGCGTGGCATTACTGAAATGCGTGTCAGAATTTTGTCTTCAAAATATGGTTAAACCTGTGGATAGGTGATTCTAATGTTGCTAAACCTGTATTTTTAAAGGGTTTGTTTACTAAATTTATCCACGAAGACTCTTAAATGTGTTTACGCGCAGTGATTTTTACAATTGAATATTAAGGGGCCCGCCTCGTCAGGGTGTATCTGTGTCAGTGAGGCGGGATGATAAGCACCACACTTGCTGGTGCTTCTAGAGCGGTATCACCTCTAAGTGCAAGGCTCTGAACTGGGCGTAATGCTATGTCGTCATGCTATGAAATTTAAGCGGTGACCGTAACATTATATGACAGAGAAATGAGAATAAAGGTGTATTGTAAGTCCTTTAGTGCTGTACCCGTTGTTTTATGCCTAACAATTGCCCTGAAAACACGCCTTTTAGCCATTGTATCTCTACTATAAATACTTTTCTGCCCTCAGCGAACTCTTAAATGCTTTTCGTAAACAGACCCCACTCCGGTATCTTAAGGTAGTTTTCAAATTGCATTGTTTTTCCTGAAGCCCTGCATACCGTATATGTGCCCAGGTATTCTAGGCCCTGTAAGTTTGAATCGAACAAATTACTTTCTCAGAGAGATGTATAGGCTATATAAGTATAAATTATTGATTTATTTACTTGTTTATTTTTAAAAAAAATTGCAAAAATAAATATCTGTCATATGATTGGTGCGTATGTAACAGCAATAAACATTTGATATGAAATCGTTTATTTTTGGTCGTCACGCGGGTAAAAACCGTATGTTCACAATAACAAGATATGTTGCTGTCGCACCGCGTCCTTCGAGACGTCCGTGTTTTCCCTCCTGTTGCGCTAATGTCTCGTGACGACGCGACAAAAAAAACAATGCAATGCGAGTTTCTTCCCTATTGTGCGCTGGGCGATACCCGCCTGTTTTCGGCGGTTCCTCCAAAGGTCGCGTGCTTTCTCTTGTGGATTTCCTCTCGCGGCGATCGTCGTTGGTGGGGATGGTGGGTGGGGGGTGGGGGAGGAGGTATTTGTCGCGCAAAGTGACCTCCGCGTACTGTCACGTGCCGTTGTGATAACGACGAAAGTTCTCACTCCATCGGCCGGCGCCGAGAAGCTAGCTCTCTCTCGCGATTGCGACAGCGCTTGTTCAAGATGGCCGCCAGCGGGCTGATTTCGAGCACTCGCGGAGACTTGCGGTACTCCACGCTTCACCGAAACGCGTACCGCATTCGGCGATTACGAACCAACATGCGGCGTGTGTTCCGTTACATACGATCCGCGACACTTGTGAGTCACGGTATCAATCAGTAATGTCAACCACTGGGTAATTAACGCGTGCGTAAGATATTCTATTTTTTCCAGTGAAATATGAAAAAACAAAATGTTTCACTGAGAAATTAAATATTATTTTGGTTTTACATATTATTGTTTCGGGCATTTAAACTATCGGGTGAGTTGTTCGATATTTCTTTGATTTAAAGTCAGAACAAAATAAATTTATGACGTTAATGTTGCATTACCTGTGTATTGTCATAACAAACATAAAACCATAGATAAGAAAATCATCGTAACAGTTCCTAACCGAAAATACGCTTTACGTTGAACTTCATTATAAATAAGTTTGGCTCCTTAACAGTTTCTGCTATGATGAAAAGAAAAGCATGCTTTTAAAATTTCCCACTATTTAACACTTATTTCTAGTTAAATTACATTACTAACCTCTTACTCGTTTCATACAACCAACTGATGCACACGTGGTATATGACGTAGAGCGATAAATACCATCCGGAAATGTGTGTTCGTACTCAAAGGTTTCGGTATACCGTCAGAACGTCATGGTCGGAGTTTAATGAAAAATCTTGTGTCCGTAATTAAGCAGCTTCTTCATGCGGGAATATCTACGACCTTCGAAGTTTACTGTTTTTTTTTTTTTTTTTTTTATCGTAACACGTGTGTTCGTAATCTGCCCGCTGGATAGGTCGTCAGACGGCTTGCAGAGCTCCGCATGTTAACGCTACATTTCTAAACCGCTCAACATTTATTAAAAGAGTCTGAATACAAATAGCTTTTAAGAGCCATTGCACTTGTCCATACAAGTTTCGTTTCATGGTCACCTCAATAAGGTCTAATGTTTGAACATAATGGTGTTTTTACGGACGTTTGTGGGTGTAAAAAAAATTCTGCACACAGTATTTAAAATGATCTAGGGAAGTGCGGGAAGCAATTATCTTCATATTCCAGGATGTAACTAAATGGACAACGCTTTCAGTCCCACAGAGGCGCGTTACCGACGAGGAGAGACTGCACTCCAGTTCGTTGCCTGGCGCGTAGAGGCTATACGGCGTGCGATGCGCGAACCAGTGTCGCCCTTAGCGACGTCGTGCTTTCAGAGCCCGTGGCTCGGCCCAGGCATGTTCAAGTGGTCCAGAAATCGTGCCCACTTCAGACTGACTTCTAACTGGTACATCGCTCGCAACGGCATGAAACCTGACGGCTGAACGCCCTAAAAGCACTGTGTAAGACCAGGGTCGCGCTGTCTTGTATTGCAGTGCTGCAAACGAGCAACTCATCTTACCTAATAACTTAAATACTAACGTACAGACATTTTAAAATAAAGATATATGTACATATATGTTAACGTCTGTCTATAAATCAACCACTTGTGGTTCTGATCATTGACGACACTGAACGATGTATTTTTCGCAACCTCGCGTATGAACTTTGAGTGTTTGCTCATGAGATCGTTCGATATCTATGAATGAAGTAAAGGGTTTATGATAGCTAAAATATGATAAAACGAATCCGCAATTCAAGTTTATCTGAAGATACTGACTGCGTCGATAGTTGTTCCGGATCTTGTGCTCAATATCGTTCTACCATTATTCGTTTTCAATCTCAATTCGTCATCTAAGAAGTCAGTCGGCGGTTGTGCTTCTGGCTGGTCGTTTTCAGCGTAACGAAAAATGCGTCGCTTCACTAACGCTTGCCTGACATATAGGAGTGGGGCGATCAATAGTCCCCCTCCCTCTCTTCATCTCGAGAGCCCCACTCCTGAGAGTCGCACTTTTCGTTAAGCTCCGATGACGCTCGACTTATCCTGCCAACTGTTAAACCACGTAAATTGAACCCGGAAACTTCTTCGCGTATACCTACATTCACTTGTTTTCATTCCAGCGAACACGAGCGCTTTCTAAACCTTTCTCAGTATTTCCTTCCAGCCAATAAGACGTTAAATACAGGATAACTTGTCCCGCAATATGTTATCAACTGTAGAGGAGCGTTTGAAGTAAAAAGGTACAGTTAATCTCAAAAGTATTTGTCCATTAGTTTGGTTGAGACGGGAATTAGTAAAAGATAATATATCATCATCTCTACTCTATATTTCATGCAAGTCGTCAGTCAAACTGTTTTTGACTGCGAACATAAATGAAAAAAAAAAAGTTTTACTGTCGTAGAGTAGAACTAAATAAGACAAGTGTTCGTAAAAAGTTGTCGGTAAAAAGTAACGCAATAGTAGCCGAATCGTCCACTTCGTTGACAGTGTTGAATAATCAAGGCAGAAACGTATCGTATGCACAGATTCAGTGTTAACTTGGGTGTTTGCCAGTAAGTAATCCCTGTGGGGCAGAATGAGCGAGAAAAGAAGACGAACCGTTGTTTTAAGGGAACGCATTACTCAACTTTATACCGGCGGAAAGTGACAACGAAAGAAAGATTGCTTAAACTACAGGAACAGTGATCACTTCAAAAGGAAATGCCTCCAAAAACTGAATTGCTGTGTGTAACTGTCAACTGTTTTTATCATTGTGCTGGACGAATACTTTAGCGTCGTAACGGGATTCTATTTTTTGTTTCTTTTCAGAGCTATTTAAGTAATTAGAATATTTTTTTAATAATAACATAATTTATCATGTTAATTATGCCAGGTAATGTGTATCAAAATACACTTCATTGTAGCATTCACGTTAGTCATCGTTCTTTAATTGTTAATAGCCAGTGGATGAATACATTTGCTAACTGTGTGTACGTGTGAACAGAGCTCCTCAGTAAATATGGCTTCACGGTTCCTCACAGTTCTGTTGCGAAGACAGAAAGTTTGGCCAATATTGCGGACACGTCAATTTTCCGGTTCAACAGTGGCAGTCAACAATTAACCAACAGCGGGGGGACTCTGCGTTTGTTCTGTCGCGTTGCAGGCGCCTGGATGTTATGTCACTTTCACTTCTCGACAGCGGGCGCTAACTGTCGCGCTAACTGTCCGCCAATGGCAGTTCTCAGCTGGAGAGTCAACTGAACCCACTTGTCCTGATCGCACGGGCACGGGCGCGGTGGTTTCACGAACGACAACCGCTCGCGGAGCGAAGTTTAAATCGATTACTCGGGTTCAATTCCCAGCGGGATCGGAACCTGATTTTTTCTCACTCGAGAAACGTGACGGACGTTACCTTGAACTGGTAGAAGGGGCGCAAAGTCTGTAGGATTGGGGTGCTTGTATAATGTAAACTGTCCGTACTTTGGCCTACATACATGCAATGAGCAGAAAATTCAAAATATACAGGAAGTTTTCCATAAAACATCGTTTAGACTTTAACGTTTTAAAACCTCCGTTTTGCAAGCACAAGTGAGTCGATCACTATTAACTTCACTAATTTCGCCAAATTGTATACTATGCTTTAAAGAAGATTTTTTTAATCAAACGATAGAATATTATGGTTTAAAAACTGTTGAAACCAAGATGACTTTTTTTTTTTCATTCATTCTAAGGGGTTGAAGGACGAAATGTTAGTATGCAACAAAACGCTTGTGCACCGTGCAACGAAAATTTAACACACGGAAGTGCGATGAGCGTGCGCGTTCCTGCTGAACCAACGAGTTGAAGTGGTCTTTATGGCGGACCCGCGTGCGGCAGTATGCGCCCATGTATATTCGCCTTCGTGAACATCGAGGACGTACTGAGCGTGTTGGTGTGCCAAATAAAACTTCATGAGTGTGAAACTACCCTGGAATACTTCTGTTGATTTGATAGTCAGAAAAAGAAATAATCATAACCATAAAAATATACTTATAACTTAAAGCCAACAAAATTGTGTTAATTGTGTTAGGTAGTTGTATATATTGGAGGATCCTGCAACAGGAGTATGCATGAGAAGCCAGAAGCCGATGTCCACCATCTTGGATTGTGACGTCACGACCACAATCCTTGATGACCTTGACCTTTGCCATTGAGCCTGGCAGCCATCGTGGATGACCTTGACCCTTCTGCCATTTTGGATTCCAACATTTTTAATTATGACGTCACTTCTGCCTTTTTTTCCTAGAACCTTCCGCCATCTTGGATTCCACTATTTTGTTTACTAGAACTTTCCGTCATTTTGAACCATGCATCACATAAACCATATTGTTTTCGTCTGATGGAGGTCATCACCACCTTGAATTCTGACATCGGAACTACCATCTCGTATTCTAGCACTTGTTAGCAACTGTGTTAGAACAAATTTTGTTGGTTCTATTTAATATTACAAACGCTGCGCTAGATTTTTTTTTTTTTTTTAACATTGCAGTCCAAAAGTAACATGTATTGTGTAGACATTTATTGTTGATTTGAAACGATTTTAGTGCATTAAAACAAAGCAAAAAGTATAACTTCTAACGCATGTACACGCACAATTTTTTTTTATTTCCATACACCGGGATTCGAAGCCAGTAGGCTTATCTGACTGGCAACTACGCTCTCACTTCCCGTGGAGCCCGAAAATGGCGGCCACGTCCGCATCCGGCGACGAACCGGCGAAAGGCGGGTTGCGAAGTTCATTCACATCAGACAACCCGCGAGGAGCTGTGATTGGTTACGAATGCGAAGCACGTCTAATTTGGCCACGTCGTTTTAAAGTGCCATTTCCTGCTGGAGCCAAGTTAGGGGCGCACGCGATCCGACGAGTCAACAATACTTCACTTCCAGCTGACCGTTAAAGTCTGTGCCGGGTAACCCTTTGCGAAATTGTTGCGCTGTCAAATACTTCTCTCCAATACATCTGAAAATAGAGTTGGAGGGGTAGTATTGGACGGAAAATAGCTTCCAATTTTCTCCATCAAATAAATTTGAACAGATAGATTTAAATTAGTTGCAAATCATGTCACGCTATCAAATTCTATTTTGTAATATGAGCTATCTCAAACTTTTAAATTTTAGTCTCAATTTTGAAATTAAATAAAGCATTACAGTTCTGGATGGAATTTTTTTACCTTATTATATTTGAGTCGCTATCGCACTCGCACAGCTGCTTTTATAGTCTAATAATTAATTAATAAAAATAATTTAGTTTTTTATCAGCAGAGCTCTACTAATGTCTACCGTGATTTTTTTACATTTACGTTTTTTTCTTAGGTAGCCTTTAATTTTTATATTTTATATTTAATTTGTGGAAAAAAAAAATATTTTGATGTCACTTCTTTTATTTTTTATCGCCTTAAAATTCCATGCAGACACAGAGAAAATACATGTTGCGGCTCTCAAAAAAAATTGGAGTAACTGTTCATTTAATATTTGGCTCATCTCACTTGTAGGTCTGCCCACCCCAGGTGCTACTGTCCGTCCACGTTTCCGTGCTAACGCTACGCCACTTCCCGTCACGCTGTGATGACGTCACCGCCACGACTCTCCCCCCACCACGCCGGCCGCGAAGCAGGGAGGGAAAGCGCGCGTGCCGGTGTTATCGTCAGCGCGGAGCCGGCCCGGACAGGCGCGCGTCGCGGGAGGGAAAGCGCCCCGCAGCCAATCAGGGCCTCGCATCTGCCGGCCGGGCGGGCGTCTTGCGCAAGGTCCGGCGCCCCGGCGCCCCAGCGCCGGGCCTTCCTGCCACAGCGAAGGCCGTGACCCAGTCGCAGTTGTTTGTTTGTTTACTTATTTACCCGTCCGCCTGTTTCACACGCTCGCTTCACGGACGCACGAGCTCTGAAGCCACGCTGTGTTCACTACGCGAGTAAAATACAGCCAGCTGCATCTCAGGTGTCACCGGCCACGCAAAGCTGTGTTCGCTATGTTGGCGACGTCACCAGGTGTTTGGCTCTGGACTATTGCTTTATATTAGCTTCACCTGTATGTTTGTCTGTCCGTCTGTAACTCTGTCCGTCTGTAACTCTGTCGACTAAGAGTGAGTGGCTCATCACTGTAAAATGTCCCACAAATTTCATTACGTTCGTTAGCCGAGTGGGCACAGTCCGCCCCGTGCTCGCGTGGTGCGCGGACGTGTGCGACGCGACGTGTCTCGTGCGCTGTTACTCTCCTGGTTTAGTGCAAGAGCGAGTTAAGTGTCGTGCGGCTTACACGTTACGTATTCTAAAGGCTTCTTACTGACTTTCGCAGGACCATCATGGCGACTTGCCAACCGACCCCACGAGTGAATACCCTTCGCGTGAAGTGTCAAACCAAACCGCTCGCGTTGGACTTACTCCGATGGCTCGACGAGACCCTTGGGCTGCAGGATGACGAAGTGATTGCTGTACAGGTCGACGGACGCCAACGGTGCGTCTTTGTGAAGTTGACATCATTACTACACTGCGAGAGGATCATCCGAGAGACCGGCGGAACGTCTCAGATACACGCAGCGAGCGGTGAGTCACTACAAGTAGACATAGAACTGGCGCTAGACAACCTGAAAACCGTCCGGGTCGTAAACATTCCCGTGGAAGTACCAAATGAACGGATTGTTTACTCGCTCACTCCGTACGGAAAGATACACACGTGCGTGGACGAAATGTGGGGGGTGTATCGCAAGTTCAAAGCCAAGACAGGGGTACGAATAGTGAAAATGGAACTCAATCAAAATATTCCCTCACAGCTGGTAGTCGATGGGCATCACGGGTTCGTAGTGTATGACGGACAACTCCAGACCTGCAGTCACTGCTCGCAGGCGGGACACCACCGCGCGGCCTGCCCCACTCTTCCGCGCGAGCGGTCGGGCGCGCAGAGCAGTCGCTCGACAGAACCGGCCCACCACCTCTGGGGCGAGCTTACATCCGCCGGCACAAACTCTGACGTCAGAAGACAGGGAGGAGAGGCCTTATGAGGCGGTCCCACTCAAAACTCTGCTGTCCACCATTACCGCATCACCTCTTGCTCCGACTCAACAGGACATGCCCGCCCCGGATATACGACTCGATACGCCCATTGACATGGAGGATGACGGAATGTCCGAATGCTCACAGGAGGCGCACTCCACCAACCCCCGCTCAGGCAAAAAGTCCGGTGGGCGTGAACGGCCCCCGAGCGGGCGCAAGGACAAAAAGGCCCGTCATGCGAGTCGCAGTCCAAGTCGCGACACCGCCCTACCGGACAGCCCGCGTTCACAACGTGAATATTCACTCCGCATTGCCCAGCATGCGATCGAGCAAATCAAGGGGGGCGCGATCAGCATAACGGAACAGAGTGGGGGAGGGAATGACGTAGCTAGTAGCAAAGACGTAGCGGATGACTAGAGTTTTAACAATTGCCACTGTCAACATTTGTGCAATTGAAGCTCCTTTCAAATTTCATGCTTTACACAGCATTGTACGTGTGCACGCTATCGACGTACTATTTTTACAAGAGTGTGCGCTAGAGCGGCTACCATATTTTGACCAATATAATGTGTACCCCAACATCGGCCCTCAAGGGAGAGGAACCATTGTTGTCACAAAGAACCATCTTGAACTCACGCACATCAGAGCGCACGCATCTGGGAGAATAATCTCTGGCACACTCATAGCGCTCAATCCCTCCAGCGCTACTGGCAGGAGCATCATCGGACAATGTGTGAATGTCTATGCCCCCTCTGGCTCTCAGCGTCGAACAGAACGCCAGGAATTTTTTCACCAGGAAATCCTTCCATTTATAAGGAATGATGGCACGGGTCTTATTCTAGGTGGAGATTTCAATTGTATCATTACACCCAGTGATCACGTTGGTGGACACTACCCCATTAACACGGCACTGCATGAGCTCGTTACTGCCATTGATGTGGAGGACATGGTCGACATTCTTCAAGTACCCACACCACATTACACCTTTCATGCCTATTCATCTAGTTCGCGCCTAGACAGGTTTTATATGTCCCGCACGCATCGACACAACGCGCGATCATATGATGTGGTGCCAGTGGCTGTCACGGATCATTACATGGTCGTTTGTACTGTGGCTGCTCCGGAGGTTTCACCCACACCTGGGCGTAACTACTGGAGACTACAAACATGCTTGTTGGGTCAAACTGAAGTGGACAATGATTTTCATCGGCGCTGGTCTCATTGGTTGCGATGTAAACAGAGGTACGCGGACACAGCGGATTGGTGGGATGGCTGCGTCAAACCAGGTCTGGCCAAATTATTTAAGCACCATGGCGGGCGTTGTAGACGGGAGCAGGACTCCCTTCTCTATTTGCACGAGAGGGCCCTGCGGGAATTAAGTACGCATCCAACCGCAGTTACCAATCCGAGGGATCAAGCCCGTCGCCTTAAGGAACGGATCATCGCCATACACCGAGTGAACATGGAAAGTCGCATTGTATTCAATAACACCAAGAGTGCGCTACAGCAAGAAAGGCTTAGCATTCACTCCCTCATGCGAGATCGGAAGAGGCGTACACGAAGGCACATCAGCTCGGTTGTGGACGCGAATGGCACGGTCGTAAGGGATTCCACAACCATCCTCGCAGCATTTACAAGTAGTTACAAGGAACTCTATGCGGACCACGACATTGACTATGATGAAGGGACGTCATTCCTCGATGTATATGACAGCAGCCTTGACGACATAGCACAGCACCATCTGGAGGCCGACCCAACTGACGAAGAGATCACACACAGCGTTCGGAGGGCCCCAAAAACCAAATCCCCTGGTGTGGACGGTATCCCCTACGAATTCTACCAGCACTATTGGCCAACGATTCGAGAGGAATTTTGCGAAATGGCGCGCACGGTCATTCGACGAGGGCGTCTGTGCAGCACGCAAACAGAGGGAATCATTGTGCTCATACCCAAGGTACCACAGCCACGTGAAGTAGCCCACTATAGGCCTATCACGCTTCTGTGTGCTGACTACAAAATCATCGCACGGGTGTATGCCAATCGTATTAAATCAGCGCTGTCTGATGTCATCGGGCCGGACCAACATTGTATTGTGCAGGGGACGTCCATCACACATGGCACTTCTGCGCTCCGCGATGTGCAGCTCCTGGCGCGCACAACGCCGGGCGCTGTCGCCCTCCTGAACATTGATCTTGAGAAGGCCTTTGACCGGGTGCAATGGAGCTTCCTCGACAGGGTGCTCGAGCACCTTTGCTTCCCTCCGACAGTTCGAGCTGTCCTACGCACGTTCCGTGAGAACCTAACCTCGAAGATGTCCATCAATGGTTGTTTTGGTGACAAATTTCCGATTCGCTCCTCTGTCCGACAAGGGTGCCCGCTCTCGATGGTACTTTTCGTCCTTTATATTGAGCCCCTTATAAGGAAATTTAACTCTACTCTCTCAGGACTGAGTATTCAAGGGAATCCTTTAACGTGCATTGGGTATGCAGATGATGTTACGGTCGTTGTGCGTAGTGACCATGAACTCACGGCCGCTCATGCTATTCTTGTGGCCTTCCACAAGGCAACGCATGCAAAATGCAACTTCGCGAAAACCAAAGTGTTGAATCTGAAAGCAGCGCCAGATGTGATTGTGCCACAGCATTCATTCGTGTCTACGGATGCGATCAGGACACTTGGAATACTTTTCACGGGTGACATCGGTCATACCATTCAAGAGAACTGGGACGGAGTGGTGCGGAAAGTTCGTGGTAGCCTGCTTGAGTCACACCTTAGAAACCTCAACATCATCCAACGTGTATATATCGTTAACATGTACTCCCTTTCACAACTCTGGTACATGGCACAGGTGTTCCCCATGCCAGCTGCGATTGCAGCTCAAATCAGGCAAATCATTGGATGGTTTATCTGGAAAGGATTCCTCTTCAAGGTCAGCCGCGATCAGCTGACGATGCCTGTCAGTAAAGGTGGTCTCGGACTCATTGAGCATGAGCAAAAAGCACGAGCCTTGTTCCAGAAATGCGTCATACAACGTGTCTTACAGGGTGGTCGCTCCTCGGCTTTGTACACAGCTGCATGGGGCGCCAGGGAGCGCCTACCCCGACACTACAAGTCCGCCGCCGATCACCTTCGCACGACGATTTCCGAACTTCCCGAAGGTACGCATGTCTCCACACGACAACTGTATGGTTTCCAGCGACGAGCAACACCCTCTGTGCCGAATATTCAGAATAAGATCCTTTCTTTGCGTTGGCTGAACATATGGAAAAACGTTTCTGATCCTGAATTACCTACTCATCTCCGTGCCGAAGCTTTCACATTTGTCAACGACCTGACACCCACCCTTTATCGCAAGAAACGCATTGCGTTATCCCAGGATGACCACTGCGAACTCTGTGGCTACCGTGACACCGCCCTCCATCGCATATGTGCTTGCTCATTCTCGCGCCCCTTGTGGGAGTGGTGTAAAACCAAACTCTCCAGACTGCTCGGCCTACCTCCACGGGACGTGTGCGCGGACCGCATGTGCTACCTCGACATCACGGCCTTCCCTACCGTGAAGAGGCGGGCGGCTGTGTGGCTGATGGCGAATTTGATAGCTTTTGTGCTCAAAACTCAAGTGCCATACTTCTTGCGGGACTTCATATCCCAGCTACGACGTGACAGATGGTCTATGGTAAAAAACAATACGTTAAGAAGGAGGTTTGGACATTACCTTTTCATGTTTTGAAATTTGTACAGATGGTGTGGGACTGTGTTAATCCGCAGGGGCGAGGTATCAGTATCGTGTAACCCATTTGTGCTGACTGTAATCTGATGTGAGCTGTAATGTTATGTACATGCACATGATATCACAATAAACTAATAAATTAAAAAAAAAAAAAAAGTGGTCTAAGGCGCGCGACTTCTGTGACGTCAGCTTTCGGATTCAGCGATCGTGGGTTCTACTCCCGGCCACGCCGAAAAAAAAAGTTTTTTTTTTCCGGTAAATTCTAAGATTATATACATACATCTAACTGTAAATGATTCGGAGAGACTTTACCATTTCTTTGTGACGTTGCAACTCCAAATAGTTATCTCAGATGGTAATAGGTAGTGTCGGTAACTCATTTCCCTATGATAATTATACATAAATATAGTTTAAAAAACTAAAAAAACATGCTTTTAAAGAATATCAAACTAAAAAGTTAAAAATAAATATAGTTTAAAAAACTAAAAAAACATGCTTTTAAAGAATATCAAACTAAAAAGTTAAAAATAAATATAGTTTAAAAAACTAAAGAAACATGCTTTTAAAGATTATTAAACTAAAAAGTAAAAATAATTTTAAAATTTAATTTATGACAATAGTATATAAGCAATACTAGTATAAATGAGAACAAAGCATGGGGCGCTTAATATACAAAAAATATGGCACAAAGCGCCTCAAGCTTTTTTCTCATTTATACTAGTATTGCTTATATACTATTGTCATAAATTAAATTTTAAAATTATTTTTTACTTTTTAGTTTAATAATCTTTAAAAGCATGTTTCTTTAGTTTTTTAAACTATATTTATTTTCTTTCTAAAACGTCGTTGACTTCACGCTTGCGTAACAATTAGATTTACCGATTCTATTTCACAGTTAAAATATTAAGTACTTTTTATTAGTGGTTCAAAAACGTCCCATTAATTCATAACTAGAGACAGGAAAAATTCGCGGGTTCATTTCGCGATAGGCTAGAATCCAAGTGCGTGTAACTTATTGCCGCTTCAGTGATTGGAACACAAGTTTGCCCTGAAGGACTGTGAGCCAATGAATGACCCTCAACGTAAGAAGTATCGAATCATAAGCATCCAAGTTAGCAGGTGTCACGATTCAGTAGCCAAATGAGCTGGTTTTAATATTCCCGCGTACATAGAGGAACGTGGAGTCCATCCTAAGATGTCATTCAAACCGCGAATTTTTCCAATCACTATTCATAACTAGGGACCGGAAAAATTCGCGGGTTCAATGACCTCTAGCATGAACTCCATAGTTCTATGTACACTCATTCAAATGTCACCCACTCATTGGCTGCTGTCTTGTGAGACGTCGTAACGTAGCAGTCTGTGATTTGATGCTACTTTAGTTGAGTTTTTCCTTTGAATATATATACTGTATAGAAGTCGCGAGTGGATAGGATTTACTCTACGTTTTTCAGAAGCGTATGATGAGCAGCTTGGGAACTTCACCGCTGCAGTGCGCTGCCGTAACGCCCTGTATCGTCTTAGTTGTTATTTACACGTTAGAGCGCAGCAATGTCGCCCGCTGTCATTCCCCGCATCCCCCATTTATCATTCACTGCAACTCATGGTCGTTCAACGGGAGGGGGAAGGGGTGTTTGAAGAGTTCGACACTTGTCCGCCAGGGACCACCACAAGTCGATACCCTAGAGATGGTGGCGATTGCGGCGGTGAATTAACCAACTACCTCAAAACCGTATTAGAAATTTTAACCTGGGCTGGCGACTTCTATACAGTATATATATTCAAAGGTTTTTCTCATTGGCCCAGAGTCACCCAGGTGAGTTGTGAGCCAATAGCAGAGGCAGCACTGAGGTATAACTATTTGAATTCTAGCCTATCGCGAAATGAATCCGCGAATTTTTCCGGTCTCTATTCATAACACTGCAGTAAAAAAAAAAAAGTTTGTAAAACTGTAATAAAATAAGGGATGATGAGAAGACATGGGAACTGTCCGGCGGGGAGGTACGGACTCACCGTCGGCGTAGCTGGGCGGCAGCAGGCGGCGGAACGGCTCGCCGCGGGCCCCCCAGCGCGGGTGCCGCACGTTGTTGCAGGCGCCGTCGTGGGTGCGGTACCTGCCGGGGGGGCAGGGACCCCCCTGCCGGGAGGGCGGGCACGGCCCCCACCTGCGGAGCGGAGACCAGCCGCGCCTCGCAACTTGCAGCACGCAGACAACAACTGAAGCCCACCGCACACGGTACAATATGTTCTACTAGTTTGCTTACTGGTTTCTGTACTGTGATAGGCCACAAGCTGAAACACTAGGCGCGCTACAAGTTTCTGCTGCACACGATTCTAGCTGCCTTACTAGTTTCGTTAAGAGAATATTCTCCACAACAAATTTTTATTATGATATTTCACTTTTTTTTTTTTACTGCATACAAACAAGGCTCTTCTTTGTGTGCATTTATTAAAACGAGGAGTTGGTCACTATTCCACTTCTTTCCGTCCATGTTTATCACGAAATGCGCGCTTAAAATGTGTAAACAACCCCTCATGCTGTTTTCGTGAGTTCTGATTGATTGGCCACTCCTTAAATATTGGAACACACCAAGCAACGAAAATAGGACGCAGTCTATTACGCAAAACCAGTAGCCCAGCTATACAGCTACTAGTATCCAGTTTGAATTCGAGTGAAGAAACTAGTAGTAGAGCCAGTACGACTCCTAGCTTACAATGTTGTAAGGAATATTGTACCGTGTGCGGCGGGCTTGACACACAACTTGATGCTTGTATTCCAAGGCACATATAAAAGGGTTTAGTTGAGTGCACGACAGGACACGGCCAGTCCCTTATTTTTAGGGAACGCGTTTAGGTATCTGTTGCCGAACTGTTGCCCAAATTACGCGCATGCGCAAAGCTCACTTTTTCATTGATTTCGACCAGAAGGTGGACCCTTGTCTGGCGCCATTAACTTACTCAAAGTATTTTTTTTTACCATCGTATTGGTGTGTCAAATGAAGCTTGATGATAGCGGAACTACCCTGGAATATATTCTGCACACTTTAATGGTAATTTAAAGAAGTAATCACAAATTTAAAAGTCCTTGAGAAAATGTTTTTTTTTTTTTTTTTACCATCGTATTGGTGTGCCAAATAAAACTTGATGATAGCGAAAATACCTTGGAATCTATTCTGCACACTTAAATGGTCATAAAAAGAAGTAATCACAACTTTAAAAGTACTTGAGAATATTAGAAATGCGGTTTTTTTTTGTGCAATGATGCTCCTATCTCTAGTATTTCTGCCGTAACAATGGTTGCGAACATTCCTCTATAAAGCGTTTAAAAACCAGTTTCTAGCCTCGCGCAGGGCGCCGTTTATTAAATGTCGGTTGCCGGTTTGTTTCCTTACTGGGACTCCTTCTGAAATACGACCCGCAAGTTATGTTAAAGGTTATATCCCAACAAGGTGGTGCTTATTCGCTACCTTACCCGAACGTTTTGGAATACCGCCCTTAGAACCTTTATAACTTAGAAACCCACAACGCCGAACCACATAACTGACACTGACTGTCGTAGACACTCGTATCTTGAAACAATCAAAATTTAGTATCACTTAAATTAGACAATTTTTTCTCGTGTGCTTTTAAGATACGTGTTTATAAGTCGCGTGTTTTTATGTTATGACACACACATGCATCGCAACTCACACACGAAGACGAATAATCTCACAGAAGACGCTGATGTTTTAGACCAGAGATTCCGCGGAATATTTAAAAGGTAAGTTGATCTACGAACACGTATATTTTTAATGGGTAAACAAACATCTTAGCTTCCGGTGTACGGCATTTGGTAGGAGTAATTTCGAAACGGAAGTCGAATGGAACGGAAATATGTAACCACGGTGCTGCCATCTGTGGCGGTTGGCGCAAACAAAAGTTAACAGAGACAAAGGGAAACTTGTAGTTTTAACTGTATAATGAATTATAACAAGATGGGCAATATTTTAATAAAAATTCCTTGTCGAAAATCAGGTCCAAATACCAGGTTTAGTATTCTTTTAAAGACTTATTTCGCTTTTAACAAACCGTTTAATTATATAGTTTAATATTTCGCTCTGCAAATCGAATGATTGGATAGTCGACGTAGCTGCTCCGGCAGCGAATTCTAGTGGCGGGTATGGAAACTACTTGTGATTTCTGTAAAGAAATGAAGTTAATTGAAAACACAATTTGCATACATTTATCACACTCGGTATTGTTTTCAAGAATTCCACGTCAAATTTCGTGTCCGAGTTTTGTTTGTTCGTTACCGAGGTTAGATGTTGCACATCACTGGTGAATACTGAAATACTGGCTCACTTTTTTTAAGACATTACCAATCAGGCCCCTGCTACCCTCAGCATCCACCAATAATAGGTTTCCACTCATTTCAAGGACATTCTGTATTTTTATTGAATGTATGAAATTACGCTTGTCTGATGCTAAAACATTTTAAAATTCTGAACTTGAACTATCCTATATAAAACCACATCAAACTATCTATCTTTCTTTTTATGATACAATAATCCACGTTTGCGACCAGCAAAGCGTAGTTAAGTTTTTATTACTTCATTAAAAAATACAGCAGCAAAAACCAATATATCGTAAAGTGATTTTTTTATGGTTTGGCAGATGATTTAGTACAATTTTCGTCATCGATCTTCCCTAATGGAACTTGGTGGCTGGTGCAAGCGTATGAAATGTGCATTAAGAACCACATATCATATGGACGTTTCCTGATCGCAGTTGGATCTGGCCGTTTGCTCAGAATAGATTTGTATGTTTCCGGGTTCCGCGCGCGCTCGCACGTGCTCTATGGAAGTGAGGTGGTTTCTTTGGCCTTGGGCGCGGCGTTTTCCCTTCGTGTGCCGTACCCGTTATAAACATGTTTATCACGTGGTGCTTAGCGAACTGCACCAGCGTAGTTGTGATGACTGATGTTTTCAGAACAGTTGGTGTGTAACCGGACCGTGTCAAGTCGACACTGTTTGGTTCCTTAAGGGCCTGACTGATATCTAGCACTGCCAGTCTGTCCGAGCGACGCTTTCCCACTGAACTACGGAGCCCGGCTCGTTAAGACATTTGCCCTGCACTATACAGTGGAGCCCGACTCGTCAGACATTTTCCCTGCACTATACAGAGTGTCCCATATCTCAAAGTCAAGTCAAGAACAATTTATCGGTCAGTTAACTACTGCTCTGCTATATAAAAATTTCATGGTTTTCAAGTTATAAGCTTTTTTTTTTTTTAAGTTTTTTAATTTTCCACCAAAAAATTATTTGATAGTGCGGCATCAATTTTTGCTACGTAATCAACAATTCAAAATAATATCAAACACTCTAAACTTTTAAGGGAAATATTATTTGGAAGACTTAATGCGGAACAATATTTTAATCGGTTAAAATTGACCGTAAAAATCCATTTCGGCAAAGTTTACAGAAGTAGTTAGAATCCGAAGTACCTATTAAATATTGTGATCGATTAAACATTTTCTCATTTTTCATGCAGCGAAAATATTATGAATGTTTTTAAATTAATGCATCCAGCAATTAATAGCTTAGAACGAATTACGCATTATGCCAAATAAGATAATTATTAAATTTGTTTTGACCTTCAAAAACATATTTTTATCCCTTGCACATATAACGTGGTCGTATAAACATTTGCTTTACACCAAGGTTTAAGATAATGATAAATTTGTTTAAAATAAATTCTAACGGATTTGATACTTAGAAAGTTTAGAATATATATGTAAACCGTGTTTTTACAGTAATAATTCGTTTCATCAAAAGTTGTTTGGTTAGATTTAGATAAAGTTTAGGATTTATACAATACATTGTAACAGATTTTATAGTATACTTTCAAACATTATTTCTACCCTTTGCAGTAATGGTTGGTTAGATAAAAATTTATTTTAACAAAAGTTTGAGACAACATTTAGAAGGTTAAACAAAATTATGAATGAATTCGATAGCGTACATGGAAATGTAAAGTTTTATTTTTTTTCTTATTCCAACCCGATATTTTTTTAATCCCTTTCAATATTTGTTTGTATTATCAAAAATTGTTTCCTACAAAAGTTTTAGATAAAAATTATAAGATTTACAACAAATCATTTGAACAGATTTGATGGTGTGCTTACTAAGGACGTTATGGATTTATTTTCGTATTTTTACCCATTTCTACCCACCCTTTGCAGTGGTTGGTTGTATCATAAATTGTTTCAGACAAATGTTTTAGGTAATATTTGCAGATTTGCAAACAATTTGATCGGATTTAATAATGTGCCTACTTACGGGGTTATGCATTTTTATTTGGCATTCAACCCTGGTTTATCCCATCCCTTGTAATAATGGTAGGTCCTATAAAAATTATTTCAGACGAAGGTTGTGGATAATAATTCATGGTTTTGCAATACATTAGAACGAATTTTGATAGTGTATATGTTAGGATAATTATGAATTTATTTTATTTCCACTCCTGTTTTTTCCAACCTCCTGCAGCAATGGCTCATCTGATCGAAATATTTTTTATTTCAAAGTTTTAGATAAAAATTATAAAATTTACAAACAATCTGAACGGATTTGGTGGTGGGATTACTAAGGTAGTTATGAATTTATTTTTGTATTTTAACCCCTCTTTATCCACCTTTTGCAGCAATTGTTAGTTGTATCAAAAATTGTTTCAGACAAAAGTTTTAGATAGTATTTATAAGGTTTACAAACAATTCGAACGGATTTAAAGGTGTAATTAATAAGGGAGTTAATTTTTTTTGGCCTTCAACCCCTGTTATTTTCCACCCTTTGCAATAATAGTTGGTCGTATAAAAATTTATTTCAGACGAAATTTGTAAATAAAAATGTATGGTTTTACAATAAATTAAATATACATGGTAAGAAATTTATGAATTTTCTTTTAATCCTGTTTCTGCAATGGT
This sequence comes from Bacillus rossius redtenbacheri, assembly GCF_032445375.1. Lineage (NCBI taxonomy): Eukaryota > Metazoa > Arthropoda > Insecta > Phasmatodea > Bacillidae > Bacillus > Bacillus rossius. Next base: position 57,497,175 of record NC_086336.1, on the reverse strand, counting down.
TCATGTATAAAAAATTGTTTTAGACAAATTTTTTAGATAAAAATTACGCCATTTACAAATAATCTGAACGGATATGCTAGTGTGCTTACTAAGGAAGTTATGATTTTTTTTGTCCTCCTATCCTTGTTTTTTCCACCTCTAGCAATCATGGTTAGTCGTTTAAAAATGTTTTTAGACAAAAGATTTTGATACATATTACCCTCACGAGTCGAAATACTTTTGAAAGGATGTGATATTCATTATATTATGGAAGTTATAACGAATTATTATATCTATTTTTCGAAAAACAGATTTTTCATGATTATTATTTTATGTATCAGATTAGAAGATTTTTTTTCCCAAAATTACGGCAACGGACTATGAAATGAAAAACTATATAAAAAATTTCCGGAAGTCGCACCATGGTAACGGCTACAATCGGTAGTGTTTCTTCGAAATCATACCTAAAAATCACTTTGTTAATTCAGCAAGTTATTCGAGAAGATGGCTAACTAAAGTAAATAACTTGCTAAGTTAGCGAAGTAATTTTTTTACAGTGTGAATAGTCAAAGTTACCCGGTAAAATATTGTTACAGCATAAATAGTGCAAATTTTGTTTTCCAAAAGAATATCTTGTTGGTTTTTATTTTGAATACCTAGTTATTAGTAGTATGGTTATTTATAATTCTGTAGCAAAATTTTTTAGTCACTGTATCTATTGATTCGGTGCAGGGTGGGGAAGTAAAAACTTTTAAAAAACGCTTAAAACTCAAAAACTACGAGGCTTTTAGAATTTTGGTTTTTCGATTCAAAATAATAATTAATAGGCCTATCACTGTTTTCGGCTTTACGTTGAGTTATGGAACACCCATATAATAAGGGTAGTCAAAAACCTAGTAAGCTTGTTCCTCTATAATGTTTGTAGACGGTTTAAAAATACTGCGCCCGATTATGCATTTTTTTTTAAATTTAGAAGAAAATAACACTAGGGCATTAAAATTTTCCTGTGTTTGTGATCCAGACGACAGGAGATCGAATTGTTGAAGAAGAGAGCTTAGATTTGATTCTCGAGCGAGACAAAATTTAAACAGGATAAAATTTATAATTAGCAAAAAAAATAATATATATAGTGGTACCTGGGCACACTTGCGGTGTACAGAACGTTAGAAGAACCCATGTGATTTGAAAACTGCTCAAGATATCCGAGCCGAGTCTTTTTACGAATAGCATTTAAGAATACGCTGATGCAGTATGAGTAGTAATGTTTCCGTATTTAGTTTTTTTAACTGTATTTTAAGAAGAGTGAAAATGGCTGAAACGTATGATTTCAGAGAAAATTTTTAGGCCGGAAACATCCTGTACAGATTCTTGAAAGAACTCAAGGAACTCACATTACACCTTTATCCGCATACATCCACCCTATATGTCATGGTTATCGTTCAAATGACACAGTTGCCCTATGCACGATGAGAAGACTGCGCGCCAATCCACAGAATTGCACTTACAGTCGACACCGCGCTAGAAGCACCAACGAGCGTCGCACGTATAACTCCGCCGCGCACCAACACAAACGCACCCTTGACTAGGCGGTGCCCTTAAGATTCGACAGATTGCAGCGGAAAAGAAAACGTGTAATTGAAAAAAATAAAATAAAAAGATGACGCTTTTAGCCTTGCAGCGGAAATTCCGAGAATCTCTCTTAAGAGATGGCGTGAGTGAGAGAGAGAGAGAGAGAGAGATTGGCTTATTTAATTATTGTTGCGTGAGCGTCGCCTTTAATGTATTGCTTCAAAGAACTAAGTGAAAGCAGTAATCTGAGCTGTAAGGAGAGGTTTAACGGCATCCGCCCGGCAAGGATTCGCGACCGCTCGATGCGCGCCACGCGAGAAACGCCCTTCCGAAGGTCGGCGATTTGTTTGGCATCCGACCCTCGCCTGCTCCAGACCGCCTGCGGGCCTTGGGAGCGCGGCTTCCCGACTGCCTTTCACCGGGCGGCAGGGGCGGGCGAAGTCCCAGGGACCCCGGGAACCCCCGCTGCGAAGAGGCGCGCATTCCTCCGTGTGGCGGCGAGGACGCTGGGGTCGCCGCGGGGGCGATTGTCACGGCACCGCAACAATACATGTGCGCTGTACATTTTTTTGTAAATGGAAGAGAAATATTCACGTGCATTTGTTCAGCGAAGCATCCAGGATTGTAACCGCACCGCGAAATGCACGTGTGCTGTACTTTTTTTTTTTTTTTTTTGTAAATGGAAAGGAAATATTCACGTGCATTTGTTCAGCGAAGCAAACCAGGATTGTCACCGCACCGAAACAATGCACGTGTGCTGTACTTTTTTTTTTTTTGTAAATGGAAAGGAAATATTCACGTGCATTTGTTCAGCGAAGCAAACCAGGATTGTCACCGCACCGAAACAATGCACGTGTGCTGTACATTTTTTTTTTTTTTGTAAATGGAAAGGAAATATTCACGTGCATTTGTTCAGCGAAGCAAACCAGGATTGTCACCGCACCGAAACAATGCACGTGTGCTGTACATTTTTTTTTTTTTTGTAAATGGAAAGGAAATATTCACGTGCATTTGTTCAGCGAAGCAAACCAGGATTGTCACCGCACCGAAACAATGCACGTGTGCTGTACATTTATTTTGTAAATGGAAGATAAATATTCAAGTGCATTTGTTCAGCGAAGCAAACCAGGATTGTCACCGCACCGCAACAATGCACGTGTGCTGTACATTTATTTTGTAAATGGAAGATAAATATTCAAGTGCATTTGTTCAGCGAAGCAAACCAGGATTGTCACCGCACCGCAACAATGCACGTGCGCTGTACATTCTTGTACATGTAAATATTCCACGTGGAATCACAGATATTTGTGTATTCACACGAAAACAACTCTTGTCACTTTCGAAATGGTCTTTTCAGTAAGACTGAGTTCCGATTCCTACCCGGACCTTTTATGCTTCGTGTGATCACAGTACCACCAACAGTTAAAGTAATTTGTAAACCGCTCCCTGGATAGCTTTCCGGTATTAACTGCACACATTGACAAGCATAATAAAAAATAAAGTCAAATTATTGATATTTCTATTATATCTGTTTAGATTTGAAAAAAAAAATTATGAGCCAATTCGTAGGTATTATCACGAAAAACGTATTTCATGTAGGCACAGAAAAAAATAACATCCATGTGTTGTGCCATGCTAAAATATATTTATTGTAGTATTACAAACTATTTCTTGGCAACTGGTTTCCAAAAGAATCTTTTGTATAAGCACAGATTTTTTTCTGTGTGGTCTCTACATTTGCAATCGTCAGATGTCCGCAAGAGAAGCCATTGGCCTTGTTTGTCCGGGCCGTTCAGGACGTGTTTGCTTCCGCACAACGTCGCTGTGATTGGTGCTGCAATCACGCAACTCAGGCGAGGAGGCGGTGTCTCAACACACAGACAATCTGGAAATATGTGCCCCTGACATTCTCGTTCGATACACCCGTGACGTCAGCGTGGCGTCACTGGCGGATCCCGCAGACTTCTCAAATTTAAATACTTTATATTTCTGTCGCGTCGCGGGAGCGAAGTTACCGTAAATTAAAGTCAGTTTTATTTTTCTCGAAAGATGAATAAACTGGTACTTTAGTAATGCTATTATAATTAATATAAAATAAAGTGTTTTTTTTTAACTCAAGTATTTATTTTTTGTGAAATCTTCCAAATGTGTTCACGCACAGCGGAATTTTCCGAATGAATGTTAAATTTGAATTAAACGTGTTTCAATCATACGTGTCCAAAAAAAAAAATCCTGCGAGTGTCGATGGCTGTCGTGAAATTCGTTACGTATGTAAGTGATAAGAAAAATGTTATATTTAGTAGTTTGTTTTTTGTTAGTTGCGTTGGTGGGAACCGCCTCTCTAGAAAAAAACGCGAAATTTTGCTGTCGCATCGCGTCCGACGCGTCGCGCTGTCGCGCTATTGCGAGCCCGGCGCGACGCGACTGCAAGACAGTTCCAGGTTCTCGACATTCGGGGCGAGTGACTATCCTGATGACCACATCGACAGAGCTTGCGATAGTTTGAAGATTTGCCACGCCAACCCAGGGGCGGCTCCAGGATCAATTTTTGGGTACCGCAGGGGCGTACGCACAGCGAAATAAATGTATTCAAGTCTATTCCAATAAAAAATTAATTTTTTTAGTGGGAACAGCCCTTTATCAACACTGTGTCACTGAACAGAATGCACGAAGTTGAGAGGAACTCTAAAAGGTTGCCAGGTGTGGGGTTCGAACCCACGCTCCCCTGCGGGAACCAGAGCTTAAGTCTGGCGCCATAGACCGCTCGGCCAACCTGACACACGCTTAGTGACTGAGGAAACTCAATGGCATTCACCGAGTTGCGCTGTGGAGTACAGCAGGTCGGAGCCGCCTGACGGGTATGGTCGGGGGGGTTTGTGGACCCAGTTTTGTGACTTTCTGCGGGTAATATAATTCTCTCTGAAGTCCAATATGTATAATATATCATAAGAATTATTATTAACGCATCGTTCCCTGTAAACAAAATACACTTTAATACCTATAAAGGTCAAAAATTAATTGTTAGGGTTAAACTTGTGTTAATATAAGTTGAATATTATAACACATCTTGTAAGTTGTATGTTACAAATCGGCAGTCGAATGTATATTTTCATTTTATTTCAAACTGCCCTTCTCAGTTAGGCAGACGATTACATTTTGTAATGAAAATAATATATTTTTTTTACTTTAGTTTTAAAAATAGACATAACGTTTAATACGAAATGTGTAATTTTATAGAAAAGTCTTATTTTCAATTTTCAATTTTCAAAATGATGGGTAGGCCCGGGCCTGCACCAGCCTACTTCTCTTTAATCAAATGCAAGTAACTCACAACTACATTCCGTTTCACGTAAGTACAGTCACTAATTGAATTTTAAAACATGAATTGCACATGAGCACTTTAAAATCTCGAAAGTTTCTTGTCACAATATTATTGATAAATATAAACAGTTCTCTAGTCCCGCCAAAATGGCTTCCCTACTCTACTCTCATTGGTTGTTGCAACATGCGTCCGTTAACGGAAATAAATAATTATATTAATTCCCCTCGTGCGCGCACGGACCGTCCTGTGCGCCGTTGCGAGTCAGCAGGCTGGAAAACATGGCGGTCGGATCCGGCGCGCGCGACAGGCTGTTGTTGTGTTCACTACCGCGCGCCCGGGCAGGGTGTCTACGAGGAAAAAAATATTTCGTACCAACTTAGGCGAGAAAAAAGTACTAGATTTGAAAAAAAAAAAAAGTACTAAATTATAATTTGTTATGGTTTTAACAGTTTAGGAATTTATAATAAAATTGCAATGTTCTAACTTAAATATCACACCACACACACATACTTTCCATAGTTTTTAAAAATAATTACGTTTACGTTTAATAATAAAACATATTGGAGTTACTGGAACATTATTATATTAAAGGGGAAAAAAAATACTAGATCCGAGCGTAAATGTACTAGACCACTAAAAAAGTTATGGAAGTACTAGATCTAGTAGGAAAGTACTAACTGTGGACACCCTGCGCCCGGGCGAAGAGCGGGGTCCGGCCGGACTCACCTGTTGTCCGGGTCCTGGGCGCGCCGCTCCGCGTCCAGGGCGACCGCCGCCCTCCCCCTCAGGTCCGCGTCGGCCACGGCGGAGCTCACGTACTCTGCGAACACACAGCAGCTGTCGAGCACCGCCCGACCTCTCCCCCCTCCCCTTCTCCACCCTCTGCACGTGTACACACACGCGCGGCCCGCCGTCAGCAGCTGTCGAGCACGGGAAGCCTAAGATGTACATCAAGTTCTGTCCCTGCCCGAACACGCCAGAATATTCACCTTCGGCCAACCTCGGGTTTATTTATATATACGTATATATTTATATTCCTCTGTTTATTTTAATGTAGCTATACTAACCTAACTAACCGTCCATAGTGTTTTAATGTAGCTAACCTAACCGACCACTTTTAGTATTTGAATTCATTTTTCCTGCGCAAAAATAAAACAAATCCCGAGGTTGGCCGAAGGTGAATATTCGGGCGTGTTCGGGCAGGGACAGAACTTGATGGACATCTCAGGCTTCTCGTCGAGCACCGCCCGGGACCCGCCACACTTGTCAGCCGACCTCTCCCCCCATCCCCCTTCTCGCCCTCTACACCCTCTACACGTCGCGGGTAACTAACTCTACAAGCATGGCCCCCCACAAGGGTGGGGCTGGCTGGACCCCTGAGCCCGGGTCCAGTACCGTTTATATTTTAGTGTTTAACTATTACAATTGAGCAATTTAGCAATTGAGAATGAATTTGCCACGAATCTTGACTTTTTCCGTTGTAATTGATGATTTAAGGCCGAAAAAAAGCTCTGAAAAACTGTTATTAAAGTTAAGTAGTCCATGATTTGCATAGATCCTAATTTTATTTTTCTGTAAATATTATCATTTTTATCTCGGTGTGTGAAATAAATATGCATACTCGCTGTGGTCATTTTAAAGTAAAAATATTTTTTTATAAATAACGCTTAGGTTGGACTTATAAAATAGTAACCATAATAATTAAACCCTGTATTTTCAGGTTAAATAACATTCTAAAAAAGAGTGTAGGTTTGAAATAACCATGCAATCATAATGTAGCACGTGACTGTAATATTGGGTTGGCGGGGTTTGGGGGCCGTATCCAATTCTGGGTCCAGGGCCCGTAATCGTATGTGGGGGCCATGCAGCCGACCTCCCCCCCCCCCCTCCACCCCTCTCCAAGTGTACACACACACACGTGTTACATGCACAAGTCGCGGGTAACTCTAGAAGAAGAAGAAGAAGTAAACCTACGTCTACCCGGGTTGACCTTACATTATCCAGGTTTGTTGGGTAGAGTCCGAATAATCACTAAAATAAATTTTGAACTCGGCGTTCAGCCGTTCGCACCCAGCCCAGGAGTCAGCAGACTTCCGAGTGAGACAAGCCAAAAAATATAAAGTAAACAGATTCTCCAATTTTATAGAGAGTAGCAACATGTATTTTTCTCTGTATCTGCATAAAATTTCATGACGATAAATAAAACTAGATGAAATCTAAATATTTTACTCACAAACGCAACTTGAAGTCTAAAAAAAATAATAAAGGCTGCTTAGGAAAAAAACACGTAAATGTAAAAAAAATATGGTAGCCGTTGGTAGAGCTCTGCTGATCAAACATGAAAACCTAAATTATAAAATCAGCTGGGCGAGTGCTATAGTGGATGCGAGCGCAGGTTGAGGACATGCGCTGTGATTGGGCCGTTTCATTTTGTTCGGCAATTTTTTTGACGTGAATCGTTTAACGCCGGCTGCACGCACAAAAGTGTCCCGTTACGCACAATTTTCCTTTACGCGGTGTCCCGTTACGCTCATTGTTCTGTTACGCTGTGTCCCGTTACGCTTATTGTTCCGTTACGCTGTCGGCGAGTGCAGTAATAATAGGTTATGTTACAATTGACTAAAAAATTATGGTGATTCGTATAATTGATGATAGATATTTGATTACAGTTCATTTATATGAAAACGTGTTCATTATTATATTTAAACTTTATGGCTAAACGCCTGTTTTTAAAATTAATTACAAGTCATCTACACGTGAACTGTTTCGTCGACTGTTTATAAAGTGAAGTGAAAAGTTAATGTGGTTATCATTGCTTATTACAAAAACAATTTCGGGAATAAGGGTTAATTATTCTTGCATTTTAAAAATCTGATTACTAGTATAATTTCAAGTATTTATTCTTTTATTATTAAAATAAAAATGATTAAATTTTATTTATAAAAGTATGCAATCATTTCATCAATGTTTTGATATGACGTTGTCACGTTAAACTATCGACCGTAAACCGACTTTACAGACAACCATTTTTTTTGTGCTGTGACAGCGATGTGAGTTGCAGAGCCGTTAAATCTTATGAAAAGAGCCACCTGTGGCTCGCGATCCGCGGACTGCAGACCCCTGACCTGGGTTTACCCGACGCTGACTGGGTAGTGGGAGAGAATACGACGTCAAACCAACTTTTACCATCGTGACCGAACATGGTTGTATGTTTAATATCATCATCTATTTCTAATCAGTTGCACGAACTGTAAACATTCTGTCCATCGATTGCAATTTCCATCCCCCCTTCCCGACATAAGCGTATTTTGTACGTCTTGATTTGCTCCTTACACGCTTCCTTGAGATTGACTATGGCCGAGGTTTCCCGTGAACTATGCTCAGACCACTTCACATTGAACAGATTTCTTCAAACATACGATTCGCAAACTCACGCACATTGCCTGGCTGGAGATTTGAGGGTTCACCAAATATACAAAATATGTCCAAAAATTTCAGCAACTTCTTCTAGTATAAACATACATTATATATATGATATATTAATCCATGAAGAGGATGTCTTCTGAAGATAATGTGTGTTCAAGACTTCCCTTGTTTTTCCCTTGCATTTTAACTTGATACCTCCTTGCATTTGTTGTTCTGCCACAAAAATTTCAACCTATTTACACTTATTGTGTATATATGTATATGTGTATATAAAGTATGTAAAATGTCTCTTAAGTATTCGTAATTATAATCACATGCACGACTTTTTGACACCCATGATATTACTCTAAGTGAGTATCTGTTGAAAATATCTGTGACAGAACAACAAATGCAAGAAAGGAAGCGAGTTAAAAAAAATTTAAATAGCCAATAAATGTATTAAATGTTATTCATTATTTATTAATTTTGTGTCTCAGATAATGATGGATGGATGAAACGGATCGTTGTGAATCCAGCCTTACCCGTAAGGTTAATGAGGTAGAAGACATAACCTCAACTTCGCGGTAATACTCTATGCTACTGGTGGCTTGCGGAGCGAGGTGACGCGGTGTTATCTGCGTCAAGGAAAGCGAAATTCTGGGGTCACGCGGACATGTTGTCCGAGGAGAAAACGTCCTTCTGGCCGAAGACGCGGTGGGACAACAAAGGGAAAAGAGAAAGTGATGCCAAACACAGTTGGTACCGCGGAGGTTGCATGGTGAGATAGGCTGCGCTCAAGCTGTGCACTGAAAAAAAAAATAGCGGGCCCGAAAGTTTGACTGACGTATTTTACAACTGACAGGTTCGCATCACGTGGCGTTACGTCACTTTACCCCAGATTCGTGTCGTAAACAAGTCGAGCCAGACGGTTGGAATGACTGCTTTAAGTATTGAGGGGAGTTTGAAAGACAACAGTGAATGCTTTCAAAACATAAGCAAGGAAGGTCGAGTTCGATTGTTTAAAATATCTCTCTTTTTGGCAGAAGCGTACGCTGAATTTCATTACGTGGGGGGGGGGGGGGGGGGGGGGGTGAGATGTGTCGGTGCCGAGGGGATGGGGTGTTTATCCCTTCATCTCTCCGTACGCCCCTGCTTTTCGGTTGTGATCATCAAATGACTTTCCAACAAATTCACAATTTCTCCCGACTTCATAGCTACCCACCGTAAATCTAAAGAAAGACCTACTTTTATTTTTGTCTCTACCGTTTATATTCTATCAACCGAACACACGCACACAATACCAAATTTTACGTTTGCTTCTCATCTAACAACGTGAGACTTCATTGCGAAATGCTTAGCGGAAGAAAGAATAATCTGCTGTCGAAGCGTAGTTAGAAAAAGAACGGATATACTGCGGTCCCCACCAACTCGCCAGCGCCCCTGGCGGCAACACAACGAACCCGCCAGACGCGTTGCGTAACCGGCGGCGCTCGAACAAGCAACTCGCGTCTCCTTCAGACGTGTCCAAGTGTGTGGCGTGGAGGCGAGAAGAAAGGCAGGTGTTGTGTGCTATTTTAACACTTGAAGTCAGCATGAGAACAACCCCTCCTCAACCTCCTTTCCTATCTGCAGAGCAAAACAATTTTTTGGTTATAATGAAGTTTAACGCTAATTAATGGATGTTTTGTTGCCCCTTCGCCGCCGAGCTGGCGATGTCTATAGCCTGGGATTAGAACCAGCCTCCGGGTCTACCAACCCATCATCATCATTGTTATTATTATTGTGTATTAACGTAATTGCTCGCCTTGTACCGGTGGACTTCAAAATTTTTGGTCACAATTTTCAGTTTTAAATCAAATACTCTGAACAGGATATGTTCGAATTAAGTGCCGAACATGTGGTACGTCCTTTTAACTGCTCGGCGGCTTTGCGGGAAAAGCAGATGAAGTGAGAAGAAAAGTAGCTATAATAAAAAAAAGGTTTTGGAAGCCATGGTGACATAAATTAGCCAGAAAATTTTTATTCAGAAAAGAACATTCTGAAATTAAGGTTCTGTCTCACACGCCGAGTTAGGTTTTTTTTTGGGTCACTGCTATTACTTGTGAGCCTTTCCTATCAACAGTAAAACGTCACGCGAGAGTTCAGAATTATAATCACTTATGTGAATTTTTACAGCTCGATAACATTTATTAAATACCAGGTGACATCATTTGTGGCTCAACAACATATGCAAGAGAGACATCAAGAGTAATTTTACAGCAAAAAAAAAACTCTTTAATTAGTTACAATTACAAGGAAAATGACATAACCATCTCGGCGTGTGGTACCGAGAATTAAGCAGGTGTTTCGAGAGTGTTCTAATTAAAGGCGGGCTCTCACCTGTGACGTTGTAGACGGGGGCGGAGCCCAGAGCAGACAGCAGCAGCACAGCAGCGACGGCGCTGCGAACAGAGACCACACAGCTCGTCAGGGACAGGACCGCGTCGAGCAGACATGAGCTGTGTCCGACGAGCAGACATGAGCTGTGTCCGACGAGCAGACATGCGCTGTGTCCGACGAGCAGACATGAGCTGTGTCCGACGAGCAGACATGAGCTGTGTCCGACGAGCAGACATGCGCTGTGTCCGACGAGCAGACATGCGCTGTGTCCGACGAGCAGACATGCGCTGTGTCCGACGAGCAGACATGCGCTGTGTCCGACGAGCAGACATGAGCTGTTCCCGACGGGCAGACATGAGCTGTGTCCGACGAGCAGACATGAGCTGTGTCCGACGAGCAGACATGCGCTGTGTCCGACGAGCAGACATGCGCTGTGTCCGACGAGCAGATATGCGCTGTGTCCGACGAGCAGACATGAGCTGTGACGACGAGCAGACATGCGCTGTGTCCGACGAGCAGACATGCGCTGTGTCCGACGAGCAGACATGCGCTGTGTCCGACGAGCAGACATGCGCTGTGTCCGACGAGCAGACATGCGCTGTGTCCGACGAGCAGACATGAGCTGTGTCCGACGAGCAGACATGCGCTGTGTCCGACGAGCAGACATGCGCTGTGTCCGACGAGCAGACATGAGCTGTGTCCGACGAGCAGACATGAGCTGTGTCCGACGGGCTGACATGAGCTGTTCCCGACGGGCAGACATGAGCTGTGTCCGACGGGCATACATGAGCTGTGTCCGACCAGCAGACATGAGCTGTGTCCGACGGGCAGACATGAGCTGTGTCCGACGAGCAGACATGAGCTGTGTCCGACGAGCAGACATGAGCTGTGTCCGACGAGCAGACATGCGCTGTGTCCGACGAGCAGACATGAGCTGTTCCCGACGGGCAGACATGAGCTGTGTCCGACGAGCAGACATGAGCTGTATCCGACGAGCAGACATGAGCTGTGTCCGACGAGCAGACATGAGCTGTGTCCGACCAGCAGACATGAGCTGTGTCCGACGGGCAGACATGAGCTGTGTCCGACGAGCAGACATGAGCTGTGTCCGACGAGCAGACATGAGCTGTGTCCGACGAGCAGACATGCGCTGTGTCCGACGAGCAGACATGAGCTGTTCCCGACGGGCAGACATGAGCTGTGTCCGACGAGCAGACATGCGCTGTGTCCGACCAGCAGACATGAGCTGTGTCCGACGGGCAGACATGAGCTGTGTCCGACGAGCAGACATGAGCTGTGTCCGACGAGCAGACATGAGCTGTGTCCGACGAGCAGACATGCGCTGTGTCCGACGAGCAGACATGAGCTGTTCCCGACGGGCAGACATGAGCTGTGTCCGACGAGCAGACATGAGCTGTGTCCGACGAGCAGACATGAGCTGTGTCCGACGAACAGACATGAGCTGTTCCCGACGGGCAGACATGAGCTGTGTCCGACGGGCATACATGAGCTGTGTCCGACCAGCAGACATGAGCTGTGTCCGACGGGCTGACATGAGCTGTTCCCGACGGGCAGACATGAGCTGTGTCCGACGGGCATACATGAGCTGTGTCCGACCAGCAAACATGAGCTGTGTCCGACGGGCAGACATGAGCTGTGTCCGACGAGCAGACATGAGCTGTGTCCGACGAGCAGACATGAGCTGTGTCCGACGAGCAGACATGCGCTGTGTCCGACCAGCAGACATGAGCTGTGTCCGACGGGCAGACATGAGCTGTGTCCGACGAGCAGACATGAGCTGTGTCCGACGAGCAGACATGAGCTGTGTCCGACGAGCAGACATGAGCTGTGTCCGACGAGCAGACATGCGCTGTGTCCGACGAGCAGACATGAGCTGTGTCCGACGAGCAGACATGAGCTGTGTCCGACCAGCAGACATGAGCTGTGTCCGACGGGCAGACATGAGCTGTGTCCGACGAGCAGACATGAGCTGTGTCCGACGAGCAGACATGCGCTGTGTCCGACGAGCAGACATGAGCTGTTCCCGACGGGCAGACATGAGCTGTGTCCGACGAGCAGACATGAGCTGTGTCCGACGAGCAGACATGCGCTGTGTCCGACCAGCAGACATGAGCTGTGTCCGACGGGCAGACATGAGCTGTGTCCGACGAGCAGACATGAGCTGTGTCCGACGAGCAGACATGAGCTGTGTCCGACGAGCAGACATGCGCTGTGTCCGACGAGCAGACATGAGCTGTTCCCGACGGGCAGACATGAGCTGTGTCCGACGAGCAGACATGAGCTGTGTCCGACGAGCAGACATGAGCTGTGTCCGACGAGCAGACATGAGCTGTTCCCGACGGGCAGACATGAGCTGTGTCCGACGGGCATACATGAGCTGTGTCCGACCAGCAGACATGAGCTGTGTCCGACGGGCTGACATGAGCTGTTCCCGACGGGCAGACATGAGCTGTGTCCGACGGGCATACATGAGCTGTGTCCGACCAGCAGACATGAGCTGTGTCCGACGGGCAGACATGAGCTGTGTCCGACGAGCAGACATGAGCTGTGTCCGACGAGCAGACATGAGCTGTGTCCGACGGGCTGACATGAGCTGTTCCCGACGGGCAGACATGAGCTGTGTCCGACGGGCATACATGAGCTGTGTCCGACCAGCAGACATGAGCTGTGTCCGACGGGCAGACATGAGCTGTGTCCGACGGGCAGACATGAGCTGTTCCCGACGGGCAGACATGAGCTGTGTCCGACGAGCAGACATGAGCTGTGTCTGAGTACACTGGGACGCATTCATAGTACATGCATCCCTACATCCCTTAGCAAATGTGAAGGACGCATTTCTAATGCATGGATGGTATCCGAATACTTTTACTGCTGGCACCACCTGTTGAAAATTGGTGGTACTAACGTCCACTAGCCACTTCTAGTGATATCTACGAATATTCGGCAAAACGTAAATAACAATAACCAACTAAAAAAAACAAGTGGCGTAGAGTTTTGTAAAAGTTATTATTTTAAATACTAAGAATGAGCTTAGAACGAGTATTAAATAACCTTATATTTTATTTTATTAATGTTTTTATTTGTCTCTTTTTGAGTTATTGCTTACACTTATAACGTTTTAAACAAATCGTATGTCAAAAAACTGAACTAATATCATATACAAACCAAATAAAACACGATTCCGAAACTAATGAATTGATGTAGGTAGACATCAGTGTATGGGAGTGTCGCATCCCTGAAAATCTCGAGTTAGTGGACTCGTGTAGGTTTGCATCGGCGTCCCTTCTGAGAATTCGGAATCAACGCAAAAATGGCCGTGTCCCTTAGCTAAGGGATCCATTATGCTAGTACACGGATGCATCTATGGAGTTATGAACTGTGAGGAGACGGCATGTTGTGACGAAATTAAAGTCACTTTTTTTTTACCTCGCAATTTCCATGTTGTAACGCCCAGAACATTGCGGAAATGTTGTTTGAACACGTTTGGGGTTGGTTAGTAAACCATCGTCGTTAAAAAGTTACTTCCATAAAATACAGTCTTTTAAAAACTGTTTACACATTGCAAATACTACACTCCAGCCAAAATGTTTTGGGCGTCAAACATACATGGAGCAGGGGAAAAACAAAACTGCTTAACTCAGCTACCGCGTAAACGATCAGACGTGACCACCACCTGCAAGCAGCGCAATGCTGGAATCACAGCAGCGCTAAGACGGTGACGTGAATATTTCCAACCAATCACGTTCGACACGTCCATGACGTCAGCGCGACGAAAGTGCGGACGCCAATACTCCCAATTAGAAATATTTTCTATTTCCATCGCGTCGCGGGCGCATGCATGTCAGAATTTTGCTATCGAAAGATGGTTAAACTGGTGCCTTGGTAGTTCTTTTATTATAATTGTCTTTTTAACATTTTTCTACTAAATTTATCTGTGAAATCTCGGAAATGTGTTTGCCCTCACTGTAATTTTTTTTTTACAATTGAATGTTAAATTTGAAGTAAACAAATGTATCTCAATCATATATAAAAACCTGCAAGCATCAATGGCTGTCGTATGTTTGGTGCGTATGTAACAGGAAGAAACATTTTATGTACAATCGTTTTATTTTTGGTTTTGCGCGGTAAAAACGCGCGTTCACAATAACGCGATATTTTGCTGTCACGTCACGCTGTTTATTTTTTTTTAAATAAAAGGGCAAATAAACGAATAATGTACCTTCTTGTCATCATGAACTTGTTTATTTAAAACGTGTTCGTCAAACATCGTTGGGTTTTGCACGTGTCTGTTAATGTAGCCAATTAAAAATTATAAATAGGATGCATAATGATAATATAATGTGTAACGCTTCAAATGTGAAGTCATCGGGGGCCCTAAGTAATCTTTTATGTTTAAATATAAACATTAATGCTGATTATTTTTTAACTATATGGGTTTTATGTAACAGTTAATTCTTAAAAGGCGCTAGTTAAAGACTAACTGTACGTATATAGATTTACGATATTTATAACATCCACTTTAAAATTAGCTAATTTGTATTAGATAGGCATTTATGTAAATATTTATCGTGACTGTAGTACACAAATACGGTCATCGGTTATCATGAAACAAATAGGTTAACTTTAACTAACATTAGTACCTAAAACCAAGATATAATAATCCTTATTTTTTAATGAATATTAAGACACTTAAGTACTGAAGTAAAAATAACACAATATATTATAAACATGTATGAATTTATTATTGGGGTCTAGATCTTGCGCCCAAGAACATGTTATGTGACCTATATCCTGATATATATCGGAAGAAATAAAAATTTATTTCATTTTTATGCTGTTTGGTTGGTAGTGCTAGAATTGTATGTGGCAACTTGCAGAAAAAAAGGAAATATGTTTAACCTGGAAATCTCTGATAACTCCTATGCTCCTTGTAAGAAACATTGTCATCTTTCCCGCCGCATGATAGGCAACTTGCAAGCGAGAAATGGAAAGCGGATTCTTCGAATTGTCAGTGGCGTGATTGAGGACGTGGGCGCAATCGATTACGCTTCGCCAACAAAGCGGGAAGCATTCTTCGATCAACCGGAAAACACCTGAGCATAAAAAATAAAATTTGATGACATAAACCGAGTAGCGGAGAGATGGAAGGTGAACACGAGCTTTGTAATACCGCTGCCGCCTACAACACGCGGCTCCCGGCAACCTGCACAACAGGCGTGGCGTGGAGTTGCATAACGTGCATTCTGCAAGCGCACTTAGCGACGATTCGCGCAAATTACAGTTTCACGTATACTAGTCATATTGACATTAAGGTTTTTTTTTTCACATTTGTAACCTCTTTATTTGCAGATGTGTTCTTCGATATTTTAAAAAATCGTTGTAACGGAAATGGATGTAATTTCCGTTTTCTCTACGCACGATATTAATTGCATACAAGATCCAACATACATATTTAAAACCCGTTCTATATGCAAAATATTATATGGGAACTCAAGTCATCCAACTTGTCAAACAAACATGGCTACGCTGGTGACGTTTTCGGTGACGTAATAACACTCAAAATTTACTTGCCACTAATCATTGGAAGGTGAAAAGAAAATATCTTCTGTACTTTTACAAAGATTCCTTTAAAAACCATTTCCAAGAAATAGTTTGTAATACTACTTGAAATATATTGTAAATTTGTTCAGTACATAGCTATGTGTATTTATGCATATATTAAATACGTTTGTGGAGATAATACTGAGAATTTCTTACGAAAATTAGCGCATAATTAAATATTTTAATTGATATTTCATTCAAGCAGTTTTTTTTTAAATCTTGGAAAAGATAATCGGATATTTAACCATTTGACTTTAATTTGTTGTATCATTCTTATTCATGTGCGCAGTTAATACTAAAAATATATTCAGGAAACGGTTTGCAAATAACTTTAACTATTGGAAGTACTGGAACAACAACACACAGCATAAATGCCCGGGTAATAAACCGAAACCAGTGTTATTTGGAGCCCCTTTTTTTTTGTAGTGAAAGATTAGTTTTCACGTGTAAATGTACAAATTTAGAAACGGCTGTAATTTCAAACGAATATATCTGTTACATTTACAACAAAAATGTTAATTCCAGTTTGTCGTAAGCGAAAGTTGAAGAGTGTGGCAGGGCCTTAAGAGCGCCGGGGGGAGTTAGTTGCACAACCGCCCCGCCGAGAGCGCGCTGGCGTCGCGGCGGGCGAAATGTCGCCGGGCGCGACGACCCCCGGGGGTGTCGACACCTGGAGGGGGAAGGGGAGGGGGGGAGATGACGCTCGGCGACAAACAACACAAAAAAGCCGGGGGTCGCGGAGCGGGTTCCGTCTCGGCTTTCCCCCGCACCCCGCGCCGACCACGGAGCGCCCGTTGCACGGAGCGGTCACCCTGCTGGCGTGCTCCAGGGGTGGCTGTTGCGGCCCCAGAACTGTCCAACCCCTGCATGCAGCCACCCCTTTTTGAAGTAAAAAAAAATTATCAATAATTAGAGACCGGAAAAATTCGCGGATTCATTTCGTGATAGGCTGAAATTCAAACATGTGTATAATTCTGGTGGTTCTGCTATTGGATCGCGGTTTAACTGGAGGTCTCTGGGCCAATGAGAGACTATCGACCAAAGAAGCGTCGAATAACAAGCTACCCAGTGTAGACGACTCACAATTTAGTAACCAATGAACTCGCGTGTTTACTTGAGAAGTGCAGAGGATAATGGAGGCTATCCTAGAGGTCATTGAATAAATTTTCCTGTCCCTATCAATAATTCACAAACAATTCTAAAAAAAAAAAATTATACAAGCACGGCACTTCCTCGATTCATTCTAAGCGAAACCTTGTTTGTGTAAATGACGTCTTCTTTACAAATGGTTTATGCTACTAACTGAAGTAATTAAAAATTAATCTTTTAGGTCTAAACGGAGGAATGTTAGCGATTGTTTAGTGACTTGTGGGGAAAATAGCCTGGAAAAGCTTTAAAAGCTAACGATTGAATGCTGGTTTCCCCCCCCCCCCCCTAGTGGGAGGGGCCCCGGCCCCCCATTACACGTGGGGAGGGGGCATCCCTTAACCCCCAGACACTCCGGGACGCCTTACTGCCCCAGTTGGATAGCTGGAACCACTCCTCTGGTGGCGACCAGCGCCTCTCTCTTCCCCCTCCCCACCACATGTCCGGGGGAGGGGGGAGCTTCCCCTCTCCCTGCCGTGCGCTGGAATATTCATGTGAAAATTGCAGATATTATTTGTAAATTTGTACATTTAAACTAAAACAGCTGCATCGCCACAAAACAGTGTCCGCAGTAATACTGGGTTCGGTTTCCAACCCCGGACATTCATGCTCTGTGTCGTCCCAGCACCTCCAACAAAGAAAGTTATTTGTAAACCGCTCCCTGAATATCTTTCCAGTATTAACTGCGCACATTTATAAGCACAATGAAAAAAATATATAGGCCAATGAAACAGCGATTAAAGTGTAAGAAATGCTCAGTATTATCTGAAGAAAAAAAACGTATTTAATATAGGTATGCAAAAATACCCAAAGCCAAAAGTTGTACAAAGTTACAATATCTCTCTTGCAGTATTACAAAAAATTTCTTGGTAACTGGTTTCAAAAGGAATCATTTGTAAAAGTACAGAATATGTTTTTTTTTTCTGTGCAGTAATTAAAATAACAGAAAAATTATAACAATAAAATTTTGAAAAATTAACTAACTGCGTTTGGTTGGAGGTATTTTAACACTTTGCAAGAAAATATTTACGAAATATAGACACATCTTCATTTGTTTACTATTATAGTAAAGTACCATGAACTCCTCTCACAAAAAGAGGTTTCTTAACAAAATTAGAACAAAAATTAATGTAGTTACCAAGTTTTTCAACTGGGTAACTTGTGATTCGATACTTCTTTGGCTGAGGGTCTCCATTTGACCCACAGGTCTCCAGATCAACAGTGAACCAGTAGCAAAAGCAGCACAAAGGTGTAATTATTTGAATTTTAGAATATCACGAATTTAATCCGTGAATTGTCCGGCCTTTATTTATAAGATAACCTGGCAGGTTTGACCAACATTTTAATGAAGCCCAAAAAGAAGTTTTGCAGGTGATAGTTGATGAAGTCACAGATTCTGGACCATTTGTTGTGTTCCATCCAAAACCTACATCTAAACAAGTTGTATCGCTATATCATAAGCCAATAATAGACACGTCATTCTACGTCATCATCAGTCTATGAACATCGCAAGTCAGGTGGAGTTTCTGCAACAATCGTCTTCGTCGTTACGACAGGCAACAAAAAAAAAGAAGCCTGAAACAAACGCACGCTAGCATAAAGCTTGATAGCTAACGAGCAGTTGAGCAACAATGGGCCGTAACTTTCACACTTACACAAAAAAAAAACACATGCGCGAGTCTTTTAGTCTTCACCAGAGATGGGCAAAAATTAACCTCGGTAACGAGCAAATTCTTGTGTTCTAATGTTGCAAGTACCCTTATAACACGAAATTTGGACACGAATTTTAATGTAGGATTCTTTAAAATAAAGTCGAGCTTGATAAATATGTACGCAAATGGTGTTTTCAACTCATTTCTTGAGGCGAAGTAGTTTCCGCACCCGCCGCTAGAATTCGCTGCAAGAGCAACTATATTGGCTTTCTAACAATTCAATTAGCAGACAAAATTTTTAAAATACGTGATGAAACGGCTCCGATAAAATCGGATAATACTTGAAAAAAAAAATTACTTAACCCCGAATTTGGATCTGATTTTCAACAAGGAATTTTACTAAGATACTGTCCATCTTTTTAAAATTCACTCAACAGTTAATACTATAAAGTTTCCCTTTGGCTTTGTGGACTTTGGTACGCGCCATCTGCCACACGTGACAGCACCGTGGGTACACATTTCCGTTCCACATGTCGTATACCGAGAGCTGTACATTACCCATCAAAAAATATGTCCCGTATGCTCTCGTGCAACCATGTCGTGACTGCTAGCGAAGACCCACGTGATTTGACGTGGCGCCAAGACTGTGATTACCGTTATTTTATCCCAGCGTGATTCAGTAGAAACGCCAGTAAATACGCGTCCGTGGCGAATGTAACAGACAGGCTGAGTGCTGCCTTGTCTCGACCGCAAATTAAACTTTGGTCAACGTCGCTCACTCATTTCCTCCTCGCGTTCTCTGGAAATAAAGACGTTTCATTTGTCCGTGGGCGTTGCGTGCGCGGCAGGGTTTACAATTTAAAAAAAAACTAGGGTTGTCTTAAGTTTCGGGACGTGTACAGAAGAAATGAGCGTCATTGTGTATACTCTGTTCAAGATAAAGTGTCTCCTTTCTTACAGATAGGCTACTTCAGGGGCATGCATTTTTCGCGAAATATCCAATCGTCCATTAGAATTCAATACGGTATGCCCGCGCCTAGTGATAGTTTTTTTATAATTGGCGGCCGTAAGCAAGAGAAGCCATTTACCTGTTTGGCCGGGCCACTGAGGATGCGTTTGCTTCTAAATTGGTTGGCTATGATTGGTGTTCCGATAGCAGACATGTACCTGACATAAACCCAGCCAACCACGAAATTCAGACAATGCCACAAAGTTTAAACATACAACTGGCCTGGAAATCTTTTTTGGCGAAAAGTACATGACACTATATTTTTACTTTGACAGCTGAATACTGTGACGTAATAAACGAAATTAAAAAACACAGATTTTCATGTGTGACAAGCTAATCATGTGTCAATAGTCATTTTGTTTATTTTATAAGAGTATTCAGCTGTCAAAGTCTGTACGTTCACGGCAAAAAAAAAAAAAAGTCTCGTAAGTTCACTGCAAACGCAATCTCAGCACTAATTCGCTGGCCAACTCACATTCTCTAACGAGCTCACTTTTCAACTCGAGGGCCAGATGTCACTGTCGCTCACTGACTTGCTAATTCACGCATTCAAATGTCTAACTGACCCTTCGCTGTCACTGTCGCTGCCATTCGCTGTCACTCACTCACTTCGACTAGAGAAAAAAAAACACTGCCATTCCGTGCATCAGTCGTGACTCACCAAGCCGTCTCGGGAATGGTTGCAAGTCCAATGGGTCATGGCACTTCGATAATTACGTAATACTTTCCTGATAAATTATATCTACAGTTAAATCTGAACGATGGCATACCTTCCCCCCTCCCCACCGACACTTGTTTGGATTAGCATTTGAGAAGTGTCCGTTCCAAAGGTGTTATTTGCACCTTTAACTGTTGTGTGGAAAACCAAATAAACTTGTAATAAAATGCACATTGAACGTAACCATTATTCTATGTTATATAACATGTGAATCCGGCATTATTATTGTTTTGTATTAATATTCATAAACTATTAAAACAAGACTTTTAAGTGTAAATAGCACATTTTGAACAATCACTCCCTTTTAGTAAAGATATTGACATCTTGATAATTAATGTCTACGGCCAACTGTCTGGTCAGCAGAGTGAGGTACGGAGCTGAGGCGGTGACTATGCTGGGTTGGTGGCCCAACAGCCGCTGGTCATTGCCGAAGCTCTAATACCCTCCAGATCAAACAAGAGGGTTTATCCCTAACAGTTCTGTTTCAAATAAGCTCTGGAAAGTAAAATAAAACTAACTGTAATGTTACTCCCACCCTACCCTGATAGGGCGCATATGTGGGAGGGGAATGTGAGAATGCCGGCCGTAGGTCGGAATAATCTGGCCTCTTCGAAAAAGGCGGAAAAGTACCATAACGAAAAACTGCCATAACGAGACGGAATTCTGTCATATTTATTCATACGCTCCATGGAATGAGTACAACTGCTTTGCTCTCAAAGTAGCGTATATATGTTAACCCCGTAGCTGTTTCTTAGGTTAACTTAAAAGGCTACAGATAGCACTTCTTATAAACACTATTTTTAAATAAATATTGTATTTTTATTCCATTATGGCACTATATTCCTCCTGTTTTGACGAGGGGCAATGGAAGACTGCCATACTGGAAAACTACCATAATCTAAGAATTCCGCCTGGGGGCGACGGAAAAGTGTCATTATGGTAACCTACCATAAGTTAAAACGCAACCAAACAGTCCTAATAATCGAACGACATGAGTAAATTATTTATGTTATCTTAGAAAGAATTTGTAGAAATAAGTGATTCTAATTCATGTGTTAACTCCAGGTCACTAGTTGAACTGAAATGCAATCTATTGACCGAAAATTACAATTCCCTGACAACCGACGGTTAAGTAAGTAAAATATTGCATAATTTATATCATATGTTTAAAATGCCACGACAGATTGTCACCATTAGGTGTATAGCTAAATATCTATAGTACTGAGGTGGCAATCCAATTGATTTTATTTTACGTGATGTCTATCAAAATAATGATAAAATAAACTTAAGCATGAATGATACCACAAAAAAATATGTTTACGTTACTACATCCTTAATAATACCCACATTATATTTATGATTGGCTGTTGGGGTTCAATTTTCGTGGGTTGACTTTACTACGACCTTACTTCTTAGTGGCTGTGGTGTTGTTTTTGTCATGTCGGGGCTGTTACAGGATATTGTGATTCCAGCATTATGTTTTTAGCATGTGCTTAGAAAACCACTAGAATAGTATTTTAACATATATAACTAAAGAAAAACAATTGTATTTAAGAATAGATAAAAACAATCACAACATTTCCAACTTGAGAAATGTGAATACGGAATATTTGTTATACTTTACTTGAGAACGATTCACGTTTTCTGTTTAAGTTTTATTAATTAAGTAGTTGTAAAATTAGGCCTATGTTTTAACTGTGTCAATGACTACGAAATAATTTAGTAATACTTAAATGAGCTGGTTAAGTGAAAACATTTCATAATATTAATGTATGTATTTTGTATACACCATTTTATTTTCTGATTAAGATTTTTTTGAAAACCAAAATAACCAATTAGTTAACATGAACTTTATATATATATATATATATATGTGTGTGTGTGTGTGTTGTGTTGTTTTGTCGCAAAAATAATTGATATATATGAGTGTATGTCTTTTGTTAATGTGTTTTTGATGTTATTTTATGTGTTATAATTCGTTTGTAGGTGCTGTAAGGCATAAAAAACATAATTTTAATTCGATCTGACAGTTTTAATGTAACAGAATAATATGATATGCATATTCTTTATTTCCTAATATAAAAATACTTAAATTTTAGCTGAGTTTATTTTTGAAAGACTGCAAGCCTGTGCAAAGCCCACCAACATTTGATGTACAAGCCTATTCTCCCCTAGAGCGTGTGTGCTGCTTGACCTGTGCCTTGTACACGTCACAAAAATATTTTCCTCGCATTTCAGCATCTTAAAAATATATTTTGTAAGCTTTAAATAATTTAATAACTTTAATATCTGAGTTATTTTGTGTTCTATTACCCTAATCATGATAACATAACATAAGGAAATCCTTGAATATTTGTGTTGGATTTGCACTCATTAAGTAATAATCTACAATTATTTTAATTATTCCACTGTGGAAAAATGTAAATTCTATGAAGCTAATTACTTTACGATTTTACGAGTAAGAATTCAGACACATGCTGTACACGTCTGTGAAACGGATCATTCGTTTCGGTAGGCGGCACCTCGTGAACTTGTTACAGAACTCTTCCGTTGTCCTCGGAGCGGGCCCGCCGTGGAAAGGGCCTGTGTGAGGGAGGGGGTGGTTGGGGGTTAGAGGGGGACAGTGGTTTCTCCCGGGCAGGGCGACCACTCAGCCCCTGCACTCTCTCGCCGCAGCGTCGACCTCGCTGCGACCACTTTCTAGCGCCGCCTGACCTTGACTCGGCATTAACCTTCCTCCCTCCCCCTCCCGCGCTACCTCCGAGCCTCTGGAGGAGCTGCGCTTACTTGCATCGGCGTTTGAGGCGTGTCCGTTCCGAAGGTGCTGTTCGCACCTCAACGTTCCCGTCCACCGTGAGAACAGATAATCGAATATTCAATAATTATTATACTTCATTTTGTTTTATTAGGCTTATTAATGTGCGCAGTTTACACTGGTAAGCTCTTCAGGGAACGGTTTTCGAATAACATTTAAACTATTGGAGGTACTGGGACGACACGAAGCATAAATGCCCGGGTAATAAAAGAATCCGAACCCAGTATCACTGCGAAAACTAGTTTACAGTGATACAGTTTTGTTTTCGTGTAAATGTACAAATTTACAAGTATCTGTAATTTTACATTAATGTTTCTGGTCCATTTACATTAGAAAAAAGGCAAGTATAAAGACAACGCCGGACACCGACACTCGAGTCCTGTGTTCCGCTGTGAACGGGAGCAAATATGCACGGGGAAGGTTTTTTTTTTTTTTTTTTTTTTTTGGCTGCAGTGGACACTATGGGTGTTTGAAAATGTTTTGTTTTTGAAATAACAATTACATTCTCGAGAGTTTCACGTTCACAGTAAGTCTGCCCAGCGCCCATTAATGTGCGAAGACATCCTTGAATTCACGAGGATCTTGGATATGTCTGTGTTCTTCGTAGAACTCAAGTGGAATATTTTCAACAGCGTGGTTTGAATAAAAGGGTAAGTGTAAAATTATCGTGGTTTAAATGGTGGTGTTGGGGGGGGGGGAGGAAGCGATTAACCATTCCAAGCCCAAAAATTGTTTTTTTTTTTTTTGGAGGGTGTGCATTTATGTTTACTTAAATATAGACACCGGAAAAATTCGCGAAAGAGTCCTCCATACGCTAAAATTCAAATGTTTATAACTGTGCGATCCTTCTGGCGGTATTGGCTCGCAGTTTATCTGGAGGACTCTGGGCTAATCAGAGACCCTCAGCCAAAGAAGTGTCGAATCACGAGAAACCCGGTTGAGGGCGTCTTTCAAGCCAGCAGCCAATGAACAGGTGACGTTCGCTCAAGCGTGCAGATGACTGCGGAGTCCATCCTGACGGTCACTGAAACCTTTTAATGTTTCCGGTCCCCACTTAAATTTATCCGTGTGTTGAACTTTTCATTTCGTCAAGAGTTTTATGAAATTACTCAAGTTCAGTATTTGAGATCATACATTTTGGCAATCTGTGACTTGTTAAATGTCGTGTTTTGCAACCGCGTCATTTAATTTCCGGGAGAGCGTTGTCCTTGGCAGGGCGTGGTCGACAGGAATACACACCGTCACGGAGCGCTGACCTCAGAGGTCACGAAACTGAGCTTAGGGCAGACCTCGTCCCCCCCCCCTTTTCCCTCCCTCAAAAAACCACCAACCCAAGTGACGCCCGTGGATTCACTCTGTGGCATGCCGAGGGCGGTTCCCCGCCCAAACCAAGGAGTTAGGAGGCGGCATGCTGTGAAGCAGTTGAAGTCACTTTTTTTTTTAAACCTCGCCAACGCCATGTTGTTCGTCCCAAAAAAAAAATTGCTCGAATGGTGCCTGACCACGTCTGGTGAACGGTTAGTAAGTATTAATTAGAATCTCCGTCGTTAAAAAACGGTCATTTCCGTGATAAAAGTGTTTCCACACTGCAAACACTACACTTGGGCCTCCAGCCAATACGGCGCAACAGTTAGCTGGAGTAGAAAACGGCCTCGCCCGTCATGCAGTCGTGGCCACTCCCTGCGCTAAACGCGGGTATCGCTGCGCTTGGGAGACGCGCCAGTCTCCTCCTAGGATCTGGACTCAACTCCTCTGTCTTATCCTCTAAAGTCTGCCATGACTAAGAGACCGGAAAAATTCGCGTATTCATACCGCGATAGGCTGGACTCCAAACACGTTTGGTTGTGAGTTGCTTCAATGATCGGAAGGACTTGTGAGCCAATGAAAAATCCTTGACAAAAGAAGTAATAACTAGAGACCGGAAAAATTCGCGGGTTCAATGACCTTCAGGATAGACTCCAATATCCTCTAAACACTCGGGCAAATGCCAACTGTTCATTGGCTGCTGACTTGAGAGACGTCTCGACTGGGTGGTCTGTGATTCGACACTTATATGAATGAGTGTCTCTAATTGGCCCTCAGTCCTCCAAATTAACAGTAAATCAATTGTAGAAGCAGCACTAAGGTATAATTATTTGAATTTTAGAAAAACACGAAATGAACCCGCGAATTTTTCAGGTCTCTAGTAATAACTCATAATTTCTGCGCCCGCCGCTAGAATTCGCTGCCTGAATCGTAAACGTGGCTTGCCACCGTCAAATGCAGATAGCAAATTTATTAGCAGCACGAAACAATCGGAATTTTTAAACTATTAGAAATGGCCCCGATAAAACCCTGGTTTGGACCTGATTTTCGACAAGCAATTTTATTGAAATTCTTTTTTTTATTTTGAATTATTTTTAAAAATATATTTTAATTCTATTTTAGACGAGATATTTAATTTTATTATTTCGACAAGGCAATTTAATTTTTTAAATTTTTTATTAATGTTAACATTTTTTAAAAAGTTAATATTATAAAGTTTCGGCGAACTTTAGAAGTTATACTTCTATGTAATTACTAAAATATTAGCATGAAAACATTTTAAAACATATATTATAACACTAAGTATATGTTTGTATAATTGTTTTTTTTTTCTTAGAACGACTCAAATTAGTTTGTAAATACTTTCTACAAACAAACTTTAACTTTATTGAGCCGATTCTAAATTATTTTAATATTATTATATTAAAATGTTATTAAAAATTTTTGCCAGCGATGGGATTTGTACCACGTCCCTTGAGGTTAACAATCACGTGATCCACCACTGTGCCACCGAGACCGTTGACATATTCCAAGGAGAATGTGTATTATAATCAGTGTGATGCCATTTTTATTAGGTATTCTAAAACTTGAGATTACCTTTTACTGTGACCATTTTCGTATCCCAGGGTAGTTTCACTATCATATTGTTTCATTTGGCACACCAATACGTTTGGTGATGTCCGCTAATGTTTACAAAAGTGGACTATGCACGGGTTTATAATTGCTACACGTGGGTCCGCCATCTTAGTGACACAGTTTCGTTCAACGACTTCCGTTCCGTTTTTCACGAAATGACTCCTGCCATATGACGTACACCGAGAGCTAAGATTTTCACTCGTCAAAAAATTAACGTAATTGAAATAAAGTTTGGTAATGAAAGAGTTGCAGGGTCCGGGACAGGCGGCGGCGGTGGCGCATCCCCCGGAAGTCGAGCCAGAGGCAGTGTTGCCAACCGCGGCGTTGCGCGGCTGCAGGAGTGGAGTCGTAGACAAAGCAGCCGGCAACAACAATACTTCATGCATTATTCCCTTGGCTCGGTGGTGGTGAGGAGGAAGGGGGGAAGAGGATGAGATTGTTTCGGCCGTCTCGGGATCACCTCTCTCTCTTTCTCTTTCTCTCTCTCTCTCTCTTTCTCGCGGCGGAAGTAGGCAGCTTCCCCCCCCCCCCCCCCGCCTTTCCAACACCAAGTTACCACACACTCAGCTCGACTCGCACGCGTAAGACACGAACAAGTCTGCTGCGAAGTGGCGGATACATGAATTAAGTTCAGGGAGGGTAAAAAATTGAATTTGAAAAAAAAAATATTATTTTGATTAGGACTTGTGTGATCAAAAACTATAATTATTATTGACATCAGCATACTGCCACACAAGGCCGGGGGGGGGGGGAAATCTTTAGGAAATTTCCTGGGGAGAAAGGAGGGGGTGGAAACGGCCCGGGCCCCTGCCTTAGACAGGATTAAAAAACTAACAAGCGAAGGCAGAATAAGAAAATTACATCAAATTATCTATAAGGTTTCACATAGGTTTTTTTTAGAAGGTTTATTGTAGTCCATAGCGGACTACTGCAATGTATTTCCTCCCCCGCACAGCCGGGAATGCGACAGGAGTTTTATTTTCAAGTTGTGTATGTTTAATGCTGGTTTTGCACACGTATTACTTTACTGTAAGCATATCTTTCGTAGAAATTTTACATGCGTAATTCGTGTATTTGATAACATAAATAGACATGACTTATTTTAACGAAACTATAAATTAGTTACTAATTATTTAAAAAAAACAATAATTAAAAACCAAAATTAAGATAAGTTAGTTGTTCTTTTTTTATTCAAGCAAAATCATCACCTAAATGTGTGGAAACGCTGGAGTTGTAAAAGTCTAGGTACTCCCTGAGATTTTAGTGTGACAATATTTTAGGATTCGATTATATAGAAAAAATTATTTGAAAAAAGTGACATAATGGTCACACTTAACCCCTTCCTTCACAAAATCCTGGCAACGGCACTGCGACATGTCATCTCCGGATAGTGTGCTTGTGTGTTGTATACTGCCCATTTTGTGACCTACATGCATGCAATAAACAGAAAACTTTAAAATATGTATACAGTAAGTTGTTTGTCATAAGACTCAGTTTTGACAACAAACACGTTTCACGGTCACGCTTTAGCAAGGGCATGCAGCCCCCCCCCCCCCCAACCGCAGTAGGGAGTTTCTTAATTACGTGTGGGGGGGGGGACCTGCAACCCCCCCCCCTCCCGTTTTTTTTTTGATCCGGGATCCACGGCCATGCAAGCGCAGTGACTTCTTACACTAATGTATAGAGACCTGAAACATTCGCGGATTCGTATCGTGATATTCTATAATTATTCTAAATGATAATAACTTTTGTGCTGCTTCTGTTATTGGTTCACTGTTAATCTGGAGGACTCTGGGTCCAATTTAGAGACCCACAGTCAAAGAAGTATCGAATCACTAGTAACCCGATTGAGACGCCTCACCATTGAACAGGTGACGTTTGCCAAAGTTTTCAGAGGATCGTGGAGTCTACCCTGGAGGTCATTGAACCCGCGAAATTTTCCAACCCCCAACCATATACAATCCGGACAGAGGTCTGATGTCGAAAAAGCCAGTGAACGAAACATTATTATTTGATTGAGTACATACAAGTTTGAAGAGTCTGGTGTGGTACCAGAAAAAAAAAATCAGCTTGTAGTTCTAACAACTCACTTTGCATTAGCCAAAAAATATACCACCTTCACTAACATGTAGGGAATTCATTTATTTTATTGCGGAAAAAAAAAAATCTGTTCGCTCATTAGACCGAAATACGGGATTTTTCTTTGAGATTGGCGGCCGTCTGCAAGAGAAACAACTACCCTATTTGGCCTGGGCCATTCAGGACGCCTTTGCTCCAGCACTGGATGGCTGTGATTGGTGTGTTGACAGTAGACACGCACCTGAAAGAAACCCGGTCAACCACGGAACACAGACATTGCTACAAAAAATTTTAACTCACAGTTGGAATGGAAATCTTTTCGCTGGAGACGCGGCAAATTCCCCGTATCCTTTTGGTCGCGAGGTAAACTACAAACATGTATATCTACGTAGTAGCAGGCATTTTATGAGGAAAAAAATAACGTTTATTAAGAGCAAAACAAGGTAAACACGCGCCAGCGGTTTCTTCTTTGAGATTGGCGGCTGTCCGTGAGAGAAGTCTTTGCCTCACTTGAACGAGCCACTCAGGACGCGTTTGCTTCCGCGCTGGTTTACTGTGATTGGTGTCGTAACAATATGCATTTGGCCTGGAAGAAACTCAAATCATGAAACGCAAGTGTTTAAACTTTCAGCTAGTCTCGGAATTTTTTTCGCGAAATATGCATGAAGCATCACAAAGGTATAATAATTTGAATTTTAGTATGTCACGAAATGAATCCGTGAATTATTCATAGAGGCAGGCATTTTTCGAGAATAAATCTGAATACCCATTAAACTGCAACAAGGTATACCCGCACCAGCGGTTTCTTCCTTCTGATTGGCGACCGTCTAGCGAGAGAAGTCGTTGCCTTTTTTCACCGAGCCACTCAGGACGCGTTTGCTTTCGCACTGAATTACTGTGATTGGTGTTGTATCAATGGACACGTGCCTGAAAGAAATTCACCCGATCACAGAGACACAGACGGTGCTACAGTGTTTTGACTTATAACTAGTCTCGGAATCTTTGCGCGAAATACGCATGGCCCTAATTTATTCCTTTTTCCAAATATGTTGAAGGGAAAAAAAAACTTTTTTTTTGTTTGTTGGCGGGAGGGAACGTGTCCCCGCGCGGGGTCGCCGCTAGCCCGGCCGTCTGCGGGAAAGCGACGCGCGGACCAATCAGGCGCGCGGGGACCCCCTCGTGTGTGAAAGTGACACGCCCCGGGCCGCGCCTGGACGGCCACTTTCACCCGGCAGATGCCGCGACGCCCACGTCTCGGCGGCGGTCCAGCGGCGCTCCTGCCCCATGCAGCTGTCCGTCTCTGTCCCGTGGCGGGACACGGCTCTGCTCCGACACCAGGGGCGTAGGAACCGGGGGGGGGGACGTGTCCCCCTGAACTATATGGGTGGAGGGGACTGTCCCCCCCAACTTTCTAGACCGTGATATTTTGATTTTATAATATTATTCTGCCCAACTTTATTTGTAATTTCTTCACTCATCAAATTTTATCTCAAAGAAACAATAATAATAAATTTTAACATCGATGTATCCAATGGTTAGATACAAAAAAACTGCTTAAAAAGCAGTATTTTTTGCACTTTTAAAAAAACCAAAATTTTTCCGGTGGAGGACCCCCGGACCCCACCCGTCTTAGTAACAGGGGAATGGGTTTACATGACATCAAAATCATTATTTGTCCCCCCCCCCCCCCAACTTTATGAACACAGCTACGCCAATGTCCGACACCTCCCCGCTCCCCGCTCCGTCTCCTTGAGGATCCAGCCCTCCGAGGAGCACGTGTCTGCCCGCAAGGACGTAGGCAGCGCGTGTGATGAATCGAGCGAAGCAAAAGCTCTGATCCGATTGCAAACGGGAGAAAGCATCCTAAATAATCTCGCTTCTACTATCCGGGCAAAACTCGTGGGTTCATTCTCACTTGACTATACTTTTCTGTTGCTCGTGTAACTGTCCCTCAATTAACGTAAAGGACCCTGGACAAATAAGAAACCCTCAACACAAGAAATATCGAATTCACTGGCTACCTAGTTGGAATTTCTTCTTGCCCCGCGCCTACCCGGGCACATGTACGGTTGAGCAGAGCTTCCGGAGAAATAAAACGCGGTTTGAAAACTGCTCGGGATATCCGAGTGGGGTCTGTTCACGGAAAGCATTTAAGAATCCGTTAAGGGCCTGTAAGTAGTTGTGGTTTCCGTATTAAGTTTTTAAACTGTGTTTTTAGAAGAGTTAAAAACTACTCAAATGCGTGTTTTCGGAGTAACTTTTAGGCATAAAACAACGGTTGCAGATTCTTGAAAGCATTTAAGGGAATTGGATTTCATCTTTATCTTCATTTCTCCGCAGTATAATGTTGCGGTCGCCGCTCAAATGCCATAGTTACCATATGCACGACGAGAAGACTGCGCGCCAGTCCAGAGGCTATACCGCGCTAGAAGCACCAGCGAGCGTCGCGCTTATCATCCCGCCTCGCTGACACACATACACCCCTGACGAGGCGGGCCCCTTAAGTCGGACACCAATGACTATTGGGCAATAATGCAAGGGTCTGTGGAGTCTATCCTGAAGGTCTTTGAACCAGAGAATTATTCCGTTTCTTCATATATTTTATGTTTTGCATATGATCCTACTAATATTATAAATGAGCATGTTTGTGTGTATGATTGTTACCCCTCAGCTCCTTAATGGCTGCACGGATTTTCATGAAAATTGGTATTTAATTACTTTAGGTCCTGGAATAGGACTTAGGGTACTTCTCATCCTGGAAACATGCATTGTTCATATGGGATAGTTACAAAACGTAACTCTTCGAAATGCTGAAAGGATTTTTTTTTTTTGCTGATACGATTGAATAAACGGTCTCAGAAGAAAATAGCTCCTTAAAAATTTCTACGGACTCTTCTAATAGATGAATGACTACTTTCCCTTCTGAATAACACATTCCAACTGACTCTTTCTTCCATTTTAATGACCCACAAAACCTGCATACTGTGTTCAGTCCACCCATTTTTATGAGAAAGCAATTCAAATTTTTGTCTCAACAAAAATAACCATATTGTCCGAACAAAATCGGTTCTTTGTTCATCAAATTTGGATCAGTTAACTATAAGTATGGGTTGTTCGACACATTATATATGAAAGCAGTTATTTGACTCAAACCATCATTTTTCTTTGTAATTAAAAGGTCATAAGGTAAACCTAGATAAAAAGCAAATTCACTTTTACCACACCTCTTCGTAGGCCCTTCTCACTTTAAGTATTTGTCTTCTCACTTGTATTTTTATATTACTTTTGTTCCTAAAGCATTTCACACATTTTTGAAATGTGAAATATGTAATAAAAAAACTCAACGCGATTGAGTGCACAAGACCACTATTATCAAATTGTAAATTAAACCGTAAATGACGGGTGAAGCAGCCAATTGAAAATATTAAAGAAAAAAAAAAACGAACTCTCACGTCGTTACTGCATGCACTCTTAAGTAGTCACAAAGATATTCTCATGTATTATTCTACGTTAGAAGGAAATAATAAGTTTCGAAACCGTTCCAGTGACTGGTAACAAAAGTGAAGAGGGGTTATTAATTTTTCTGCTTCTTTCCGCTACACTTGACGGCTTCCACGGGTCGAAATTCCGCCCAAGGAGCACGGCTAGCTGAGAGCTCGATTTCTCCTGCCATCGCTTAGTTCGTAATTACTGCTCTCCGCTGCTTCTCCATTACGCCGTGGTTTCCCCCCTTATCTCTGCTGCCGTATACGCAGCTGTGGAACAAGCTCTTACCGAAACATTCTCGATTAGAGGAGCAGGAACTAAGGCTGTGTTCCCAATTAAAAAACACAAGCGAGTGCGTTAGCAAGCCTCGCGCACGACCGTGAGAAATCTGTTCACGATTGAAATCTCACTGCTAATTCCAGCCAATGATATTTCGCTTTGCATCCATCTGTTGGCAGTGGTAGTAAGTAACTACATTAAATACCAAAGATTCTCTCATGACATCAGACCAGCAATTCGTGAGCACAGTTTTAAAACGTACCAATAAATAAGGGCTACATAAAACTTACAAATACATGTAATTTTACGTGATTAATTCAGTTACATTTACAAAAAAAAGAGTGCGTGTTCTTGTATACGCGCGTAATAAAAAAATTACTTTACTTTTGTATGCAAATAATTAAAATAAATCAAATAATAAAACAACTGGAGGGATATAATAAATACAGTTATTAAAGCACAAACTCAATCAAGTTTTAAAAAAATAAATAAAAACTCTGTATTTCAAAATTAATATTAAAATAAATTATTTAATTTAGTAAAATAATTTACACAAATTTTAATTAATTATGAAAGTCAGTAAATATGCTGAATGTTCTTTTAATTTATAAATTTTACTTATTTATTAAATATAATAATATAATTTATAACGGAACATATATTCACTTGTATGAATACACTTGAAAAAGTTTATAAACATAATTTCTATCACTAATATTCACAATAAATAAATGTTTTTAATGATATGGACCAATATTTACCATCAATCACAAAAGTACAAAGATTTATAAACACATATATAATTTTTATTTGTATGGAGCCCTTTTTTTTTTTTTTTTTTTCAATCCTGTGAAAATTTCGTTGCATGGTGCGCACGCATCGTAAAAATTCACTCTCGTAAATTTATTTCATACGTAAAAAAACCTCAGTGTGTGACGTTTCGGAAACAGGGCTGAAATGAAACGAACGGGACTCGAGGGAGTAGGTTGGAGTTCCGACGGAAGCCGCACCTACGGTCTGCTACACTTGCAAAGCGCGCGGAAAGAAGCAGAGGGTCGCAGAGAGTCGTTAAAGATACGGCCGCACAGGGCGCTGTGCTCGCTATGTTCGCTATGTTCGCGATGTTCGCTATGTTCGCGATGTTCGCTACGCGAGTAAAATGTAGCCAGCTGCATCTCAAGCGTCAATGATGTTCGCTACGTTCACTAGGTTGGCGACGTCACCGGGTGTTTGGTTCTCGGCTATTTTTTTTTCTAAAACAATCGCTGACTTCGCGCATGCGCAGATAAACAAAAAAAAAATGTTTTCGAGCATAATTGTGCTGTACTTTTGTGCTTGTTTTAAATTAGTATCGATTCGATGGAAAAGTTAATTTAAGTAGTAGGAAAATATCCAGGCTAATGGAATAAATCGATAGAAGAATATACATAGAAAGCAAGATATGCAAGGTAATTTGATTTCATAAGAGGTTATTAAGGAAATAATAATTTTCGGTATGAATTCCCATTGTTCTGAATTATCAGTTTATTTCGTTGACGATTAATCTTTAATCATTTTTTTTTTTTACTGACCTCAAGCAAAAAGCCAATCGTTCTGCTAAAAATCTTTCCCTGTAATTTAGATTCATCGTCTCACTTTTATTCTTGATGAGAAATAAAATGCTATCAAACTGAGTTGTATTCATTCTGAAATAATCCATGAATTTGGATTCGTCCTCACGCACCTGCTTAATCAAATTATGAAATCCTCCAAATAATTTTTTTTTTTTTAATTAAACTTCATTAAACTTTTTTTTTAAATTGTTTTATAACGTGGTGCGAGAGCTAGCAGGATATTATCATGGTCGGAATCTTCACTCGAATCCCACGGCACGCGTCTCTCCCGACGTCGCGGGCTAGACTGTGCCGCGAGCAGGGTGTCCACAAGGAAAACATATTTCGTACCAATTTAGGCGAGAAAAAAGTACTAGATTTGAAAAAAAAAAAAGTACTAAATTATATTTTGTTATGGTTTTAACAATTTAGGAAGTTATTATGACATTGCAATGCTCTAACTTAAATATCACCACACACACACATACATTCCATAGTTTTTAAAAATAATTACGCTTAATAATAAAACATACTGTAGTTACTGTAATATTATTATATTAAAGAAAAAAGTACTAGATCTAATCGTAAATGTACTTGACCACTAAAAAACTTATAAAAGTACTAGATCTAATCGTAAATGTACTTGACCACTAAAAAACTTATAAAAGTACTAGATCTAATCGTAAATGTACTTGACCACTAAAAAACATATGAAAGTACTAGATCTAGTAGGAAAGTACCAACTGTGGACACCCTGCCCTCGAGGCCGCCTGGCGCAGCGAACACAGGGAACCGAGCGCGACCATCAGTGTGGCCTCGCCCTGTCAGTAGAGACCAGAAAAAATTCGCGAATTCATTTCGCGGTAGGCTAAAATACAAATCGTTATACCTCAGTGCTGCCTCTGCTATTTGGCTCGCAACTCACCTGGACGACTCTGGGCCAATGAGAAACACCCGACCCGAAGCTTTATCGAATCACAGGCTGCTGCTACGTTGGGACGTCTCGCAAGACAGCAGCCAATGAGTGGGTGGCATTTGACCGAGTGTACGTAGAACTACGGAGTTCATTCTGCAGGTCATTGAACCCGCGAATTTATACCGGTCCCTGCCTATCAGAGTCTCTGGTCGGCGGCCGGGAAGAGGGAAGAAAGCGGCGGGCAGCCACGCAGTGCCGGCGTAGTGAGCGAGCCCGCCGCCGGCGGCGCTGGCAGTCAGTCCCTGGCGGGGTCCGCTCTCTGCCACTTCCTGCCCGAGATCGACAAGGAGACCTTTCACGGTTAGTCGATAGAGAGGTGTTTAGAAGTGGGCACATGCGTACAGCTATAATTCTTCCTTGAAAAGAAAGAAAAAAAATTGCTGTACTTTCACAAAAGATTCCTTTCGAAACCAGTTGCCGAGAAATATATTGCAACTTCGTACAACACAGGGTTGTGGTTATGTTTGCACATATGAAATCTCCCCCCTTTTTTCAGATAATACTGAGTATTTCTTAATAATATGTAAAAATTTAATTTGTGACTCACTAGAGCTTTTTTTTGTAACTATTTGAGGTACAACAACACAAAGCACGAATTCCCGGGTAAGAATCCTAACCCAGTATTACTGCGAACGTTATTTTTTTATCGTTACAGTTGTTTTCATGTAAACGTACAAATTTACAAATATCTGTAATTTTACATGAATATTTCTGTTACATTTACAAAATTAAAAAAAAAAAAAAAGTTACAGTGTGGGGTTCACTTCAAGTCGATAAGGCTTTAAGACATAAAACTATACGTCATCAGTTTTCCGAGCGCCAGGAAAGTCAACGTCTCCACTCGTTTTAACGCCGTTCTGGTCTTCACGTTCGTTCAAGTCCAAACGCGTTCGCCGTGATGCCAAGTCTCCGCGAGTTCCCCGCGGCCAGTCATCTGAGCGCATCATGAACCGCAGGGTTTAAACATTGAGTTGCTATGCACAATGACTTACTCCGCTACGTTTATATGACACGGAGGCTGTTGCGTGGGAGGACTGCCATTGCATCAACAACTACCGTCACACTGTTCCCACATCACGTGAGCAGTGTTACAGTACGCTCACCGAGTTAGATAGTCTGTAGTAGGCCTGTATTTAATTTAGCTTCTGCCACGTGTTTCTTCAGAGAATACAAACATTTAATAAATTATAATAATGATATCTTGAGGTTTACGCATTAATCAATTAAATAAATTTACAAAGCAATTTTTTTTTTTTTTTCACAATAGATTTGTAGGCCTATTCTCGAAATACCATTGATACTATTCATTTCCGCAAACCAATTTTAAACCCACCTACTTCGGTCTTATTTCTTTTTTACTAAAACTAATTTTACAGCACATTAAAGGTAATATATATTAGCAAAATCTTTCGTTATATAACTACAGCTCACTCTCATGACAGCTGCTATCGTGTCTCGAATTGGACAGTTCTAAAAAAAAAAAGTAGTACCAATGTGGTATGTGTATCCTTCTGCTATTGTTATTCTAGCAACAGTGTATGTAAACAGCTTAATGGGGTCATCGTTGTGCGTAAACAAACATCGCATGTTGCTTCGCACGCGACAATTGGGAAACGATCACAAATAGTACTAGCCTACTTTTGAGAACTATCAAATCTGTGACAGTTGACCTGGCTCAGACATTACATTGAGTAGTTGGCTGTAAATTTAGCTGCCGGTGACCCTAAAGGACCTGTTACACTGTAAAATATATGTTTCAAGCAGTATTTGACAATAGAGTTGCTTCCAGTTGTCTCCATCAAATAAATTTGGACAGTTAACCTCAAATAAGTTTTAAATCATGTCAAAATATCAAAGTTTATCTTTTGGTTTGTGCTATCTCAAACTTTTCAATTTTAATCTAATGTTGATGGATGGAATATGCTGGATGGAATTTTTTAACTTTAGATACATAATTTTATTTTGACACATGTAATTATTTCGCGTACGACATTCATGCTATCACAAATTTTTTTTATTAAAATTTTCTAACCTCTTCAATCTCCTACGTGTTGTTTGTAATTTTAAAGATTTGTTGTGGCGGAAACGGTTGTCATTTCCGTTTTCACCAGGCAAGATTTCGATTGGCTGATAGCATTCTACATCCAACATATGTATATGTGAAATATTTGATGGAGACTCGAGTCGTCCAACTCGTCAAAAAAAAAACATGGCCGCGCTAAGTGACGTTTCCGGCGACGTGATAACCATCCGAAATTATCCGACGCGACGTGTTGGGAGTTTGACAGTGATGGACGCCACAGACCCAAAAAGGGATGGAATGGTTTGATAAGGGGGGGGGGGGGGTAGGGCGGAGCGTGCACGGAAAGAAAAGGCAGCTGTCACGTGTCTCTTCAACGAGTCCCACCTCGCTTCCAGATTTGTCTCTCCCGCGGCAATCCCCCGCCGCGATCTGCAAGCAGCTGTGCCTGCCGCACTTCCGGCCGACCCGGGCACGTGACTGGGTAACAAACACCCCCCCCCCTTTCCGACGGGAATCCTTTTTACAGACGAGAGAGCCAAACGCCCGATCGTGCATCTTCGGGGATTTTTTTTTTTTTTTGTGCATTGTAACTCATGATAACTAATGGTTAGGGACCGGAAAAATTCGCGGGTTCAATAATCTGCCGGACGAACTCCATAGTTCTACGTACACTTGGTCAAATGCCACCCACTCATTGACTGCTGTCTTGTGAGACGTCCCAACGTAGCAGCTTGTGATTCTTATAAAGCTTTGGTCTGGTGTTTCTCATCGGCCCAGAGTCATCCAGGTGAGTTGCGAGCCAATAGCAGAGGCAGCACTGAGGTGTAACTATTTGTATTTTAGCCTATCGCGAAATGAATCCGCGAATTTTTCCGGTCTCTAACAATGGTCGATTAGGTTAGGTTAGCTGTACATTACAAATACTTTAAAACATTGTGGACGGTTGATTTGGTTGGGATTGCTATACATTAAAGATACTGTGAAATCATGTAAACGGTTTCCTAGCATGAACTTCGGGGAACTTCGGGGAACTTCGGGTTTTGGCTCTCTCGTGTGTGAAATGAAGGCTTCCCCTCGGGCGGTCCGGGGCGGGCGGCGACCAGCGAGGGACCGCTCCCTCTCGCTTTCATCCGACCACGCGCGCTCACTTCCTCGTGCCGGGGTCGACAGCCACGGCGCCAGGCAGGTAACTGTAGCAGCGCAAACAGCTCTTATTTCCTCTGCAATATCATCTCTGGGAATCAGCGAACTGTGCGGGAGGCCTTCTTTTCACTGACGAGAGAGCCAAACACCCGACCGTGCATCTTCGGTTTTTTTTTTTTTTTTTTTTTTTGTTCATTGTAAATAAATATGGCGGTGTTGATAAAATGATTCTAATGGTCAATTAGGTTAGGTTAGCTACATTATAAATACTATAAAACATTGTGGGCGGTTGATTTGGTTAGGATAGCTACATTAAAGATACGGGGGGGGGGGGGGGGGGGGGAACATGAACTTCGGGGAACTTCGGGTTTTGGCTCTCTCGTCTGTGAAAAGAAGGCTTCCCGAACTGTGCAGTACTCACAGGCAACCTAACAACCTGGAAGTCGTTCGATTTTCGAAAGTAAATGTTGGCCAACGTGATTTTTTTTTTTTTATTCGTTGCTGGGAATACAAACCGTATTACGTTTAGGATGATTTTTTTTTTTCAATAAAAGAACAGACAAAACACTACAATGTCGTTTTTTGTTTCAAATGTTGAAAAAAACTGCACAGCCGCAAGTAAAGTCTTGAGCGCTGAAAATCATAACCTCAGTTTCTATTGCAAAAAAAAAAAAGTATACACGAGAAAAACACGCGTAAGTCATGCTTATTTTTCATTGATACCAAAATAATTAAATAATTTTAACATTGGCAACAATTATTCCAAAGAATTTTCTGCCATTTTATCCGTTAACACGTTATTCAATAAATTCTGAAACAAGAATATTCGTAAATATTTTTTTTTTTTTTAGATTATGTTATTGTATTTGAGATGTATTTTTTTCCTCACATTGAAATTTAATTTATTCATACTGACATTTCTCAACCGCGCAGTTTTTTTTTTTTTATTGGCCATGTTCCGCCTGTACATTTGCACTCCGTGGTCGATAACATAGGGAAGATTTGCCCTACATACGAGGTGTGAACAAAATATTATCGTGAATCAATATTTACAGCATCAACTACTGACGCTACATCTCTTGGTTTTTAACGTTGGGTTCATTGGTTGCTGCATTTACAACCAACTAATCAATGTATAGTCCGTGCACACATTTTAAGGTTCTCAAAAGTAGTACTACTTGTGCCCGTTTCTCAACTGTCACGTACGAAGCAACAACGACGACCACATTAAATTGTTTTCAAACACAATACAACAGTGGCAGAAAGACACAAAAACCAATGGTAATATTTTTTTTTTTTGGAGCTGAAAATTCGAGACACGATAGCAGCTGTCACGAGAGTGAGTTGTAGTTCTCTAACGAAAGATTATGTTTTCACACATATCACCTACGATGCGGATGAAAATTGTTTTTCCTAAATAACGTATCCTACATACAGAAAAAAACAGAAATAAGCCGGTTAGAAATTGTTTTGCGGAAAGGAACAGTATCCACGGTGTTTCTAGCATAGGCCAACAAACCTATTGAAATTTTTTTTTAAGTAATAAGCCCGATAACTTGATCCGCTGAGATGGTCAGTGTCATGTTTGAACAAAATGTGGCTTGTCACTCGATAGTTTTTACCGTGTCTGTCGCCCATCTTGGTTAGAGACCAGTAAATTTCGCGGATTCGTCTGGCCTCAGGGTTGAATTCAAAGTCATAGGTGTGCTCAATCCGTGTTTGCTTTCCCACTGGTTGGTTTCCAAGCGAGAAAATTTTTACCCTTGCTAATTGGCGCTACCTCATTCGCTTCCCCCCCCCCCTCCTAGCAGGGCATCGTTGGCTCACGGTCGTAGAGGGGCGTGTCCAAATAACTTCGGTCCAATCAATAATGACCGGAAAAATTCGCGGTTTCAGTGACCTCTAGGCTGCCTGCTTGAGCAAACATCCCCTGCCCATTGGCTGCTGGCTCAAGAGTTGTCTAGACTTGGTCGCGCGTGATTCGGTACTTATTTGGCTCAGGGTCTCTCTCACATTGGCCCAGCCGTCCTCCAGATAAACCGTCAACCAATGGCAGGAGGATCGCCAGGGTAGAAATATTTGAATTTTAACCTATCGCGAAATGAATCCGTGGAATTTTACCGGTCTCTACCGATCACTAGAGACCGGAAAAATTCGCGAATTCATTTCGCGATAGGCTAAAATACAAATAGTTACCTCAGTGCTGCCTCTGTTATTGGTTCACAACTCACCTGGATGACTCTGGGCCAATGAGAAACACCCAACCAAAGATTTATCGAATCACAGGCTGCTACGCTGAAACGTCTCGCAAGACAGCAGCCAATGAGTGGGTGGCATTTGACCGAGTGTACGTAGAACTATGGATTTCATCCTGGAGGTCATTGAACCCGCGAATTTTTCCTGTCCCTACCGATCACGAACACAGTGCGAGAGATTGAGGGTTTGCAATCTAACTCGCGAGTTAATGAATGCGTGAAATTTACGTATCTCTAAATCATGGTTTATCGAACAAATCGTTACCATTAAGTTTTGTTTGCGATACTGAGACCATAAAAATGGGTCGATGGCTTGCTCCATCATCACGGTACATCTCGTTTCCGATCCGCGAGTTTTTTTTCCGGACGAAAGGTTCCTGTCTGTCCACATCCAGAAATGCTTCCAATCACGGAATCAACATTGGGATAAGTTCGCGTCTCTAGCCAAGGAGAGTGTTTCGAAGGAGAACAGTACAAATTTGATGTAAGCTCATTACTTTGTTTGTAATAAAATTAATGACCGTAAATTCTTCTCATCACACCTCGTATCTTGTGCGTTCCCGTGTCTCGGCTGCTCGTCCAGCGTCGTGCGCCCGGAGCGAGGGGTCGATAAGGGCGACCACGACACGTCGCCTCCACATGCATACGCACCTAAAGGCAAGCGCAGCACCAACGGTGGGGCGAAATTAATTGTAAATTTATATTATAAGGCACATAGATTAATCAATAAATTAAACCAAACAAATCTAAGTATCTACAATTTATCTGTGGAAAATAATTATCGAATTGTGTAATTAACTTTTAAGTATCATTCATTTTGATGTGAACAGTGTGATTGAACATGTAAAAAAGACGTATAAACGTAAGGGGTTAGCTTTATATGAGTAATTTGTTTTTTGGTATGTGAACACTGTGATTTGAAATGTCAAAAGGACTTAATAGACTTGTGAGATAGGTACTTTATGTTCGATTGGAGATTTTTTTTGTTCTTTCATTTTATTTGGTTAGATATCGAGATTTAACATCATGCCTAAAAATAATAAAAAGGCAAGAGGCAGATAAGAGGTATTAATGGTATTATCAAAGGCAACGTGGGAATAAACCGCTAAAAGAGGCGCCAAAAAATTGCCAGTGAACGTATGCGAGAGGAGAGGGGCGTGGAAAAGGGCATTATTTTGAGTTCATAACCATTTCCTTACTACTTTCAATTATTATCACTTGTTCTATAAAAAAAATACAAACAATAAGAAAGAAGTTTCACTTCCATCGCACGTGGACTCCACGTACACCATTTTCTTTTTATGTTGACAGTGTTTGTAAACAAATTAACGTATAGTTTTCAGTGTTCGCACACGAACCTCGTGTAACAGCCGGTAAAACGAGTGGGGTAACAATATCGATAACAGCTGGTATTTAAGGGGGAGCTGAATTATTGCCCCTTGGAAGGGCAGCTCTTCAGGATTTTTCTGACAGTGGTGTTTTTGAAAGGTTGTCTGAATTGTTGCCCCTTGGATGGGCAGCCCTTCAGGATTTTTCTGACAATGGTTAGTTTAGGTTATGTTAGGTTAGGTTAGGTTAGGTTAGTTTAGATCACTTTACAAACTAACCACTGTCAGAAAAATCCTGAAGGGCTGCCCATCCAAGGGGCAACAATTCAGACAACCTTTCAAAAACACTACTGTCAAAAAAAATCCTGTATGGCTGCCCTTCCAAGGGGCAAGTTTTCAGGATTATTTAAACACTTAAAGAAACATGTTTTCAGAAATTGGATGGGCTTCCCTTCCAGTCGCTGTACAAACAAACAATTTCCAGAAAAAATCCTGAAGGGCTGCCCTTCCAATGGGGCAGCATTTCAGTCGCCCCGTAATTTAAGACAGAATTACGCGTCACGGGACATACAGCAGCGCCGACGCACGCGGGCTCGATGTTTTGCCCGCGAGGAAGGAATAAAAACCCCAGGGTTGGAGACGAGCCAGAATCGTCGCGACGGAGAGAGATTCGCGTCCGCGCTGATCAGCACCTCGCGCCTCGCGGCGTGTGCCTCGCCAAAGTCAAGGTGGCCTGGGTCCCCCGACCCCCTCTCTGAGGTCACCGCCTGCCTTTCGCGCGGGAAGCGCCGAGGTCACCCCACGAGCCTGCCACCGGCTGCAGGGACGGGCTGAGCGTCACGTGGCTGTCAGGAACAAGAATACACGTCCTCGTGGAAGGCGCTTGATGCGCATGCGTTTATTTGCAACCCATGCCGAGTATACGTCCCACCTCAAACAACATCATCGGCCGAATCACACCCGCCACATATTATTAGTCTACGGGAACGCACCACAACGCCGAAATACCACAACACCGAACGTACAACAACGCCGAAAACCATAACGCCGAAATGCCAAATTGACCACAACGCCGACAGCTAGAAAACTGCTGTGTACCACAACGCCAAATTACCACAACGCCAAAACACATTAACCCCGAAAAATGTCATTGCAGGACTGCCACAAAGGTTATGTTAGGTAAGGTTAGCACACAAATTCATTCAGTTGTTTTTCATTTTGCTCCTGTGAACCCCCTCCCCGCAGCAACATTTTTCGGCGTTACAGTATTTTGGCGTTGTGGTACACAGCAGTTTTCTAGCTGTCGGAGTTGCGGTCAATTTGGCATTCGGCGTTATGGTATTCGGCGTTATTGTACGTTCGGCGTTGTGGTAACGACCCTTAGTCTACTAGCTACTACCATAAAATAGGAGGCAATTATACACCCTAATACAAAAATTTAATAATTTTTTTTGCACGAAAAAATTCACGTGTGTTAAAGCTGGGTTCATAAACCACGCAAGAAATGGATGACGCAAAAAAGTTCTATGACTAAGTGTTAAAATATCTACACCCGTTTGCAAACTACGCAGGACGCAAAAAAAAAATTAAAAAAACCAACGTAAGCATTGGCCAACTTCCAACTTCTTGCGTTTCGGCTTGCGTTTCCGACGTCCGTATTGAAAGGGGAAATTTCCCGTAAAATTTTAGAGATGCAGGCGTTATGTGCATAGAAGGTCTACGGATGTACTTTTTTTTGCCTAAACTTTCGCACAGCGGAAGAAAATAAATATTATTCGCCGTTTACATAATATTATTGGTAGATATGAATTATCAAAAGAATCCCGGAGTAGAAATTTATTTGTTTTCTACTGTTTTATAGTTTTAAGTTAAAGTGTTTGTGAAAGCTTACGGCTTGCGTGCTTTATAAACGACTGCGATATCCTTGCGTTGGTTGTGTGTTGCGTTGTTGCGTTCCTTGCGCAGTTTATAATCTCGGCATAACGATTACGTAATGAAATGAAAAAATGCAGTTAATTTTGCATTTACTTTTCACCGTTGCTTGTGACGGAGTGTTTTTTGACAAGTTGTAAAATGAATTTTTTTTATTTCAGACCACGTTACCAAAAAAACAGTGACAGGCTTAACCATGGCCTCTATCACTATCAAAACATACACATATATATATTTTTTAATACACTGCACTTTCACGGCCATGACGTAATCGGTATTAAAATGAAAGGATGATTCCAAGTGACCTTCGCAGTGGTCGGCTTTTTTCTTCTTTTTTTTTAATCTTCCTCCGTCTGTTTCATCTTATATCACCAGTCACGGGACTTTACGTAACATGACATTTGACTCCGAGAGTAACTTCATTTCGACATGGCCTTGATAGATGTTCCTTTGTTTCAGAGCGAAGACGAACTCAGAGCTCATTGGCGCGTTAAAAGCATGGTGACAGCAGGGCCCTGGCCCATGTGGGAAAAGGGAAGGGGGGGGGGTTAGGAGAAGGAAGCTTGTTGAGTTTACCCTGATAGTAGTACGAAATTACAAGTTTATTGATAATGCTCAAATCATGCAATACACGCAGTTATGGCCTCGGTAACATTTTAAATACCACACTACAGCAATAAATACAATCTTAAGAAGGTGCCAAAATATTTTATGGTTAGCTAAAATATGAACTTACAGAAAACAATTTTTAAAAAACTGGCCGTCTCCCAAACGGCGTACAGAGCTCCAAGTGTTGGAGTGAAGTTTGCAAACCGCCCAAGATTTCTTAAAGGTGTGTGAATACCGAAATCATTTAAGGTCTATTATACTTAGCTACATAAGTTTCATTTTGCGGTACCGTTTTCAATATGTAGTCTAAAAAAGAAAAGTTGAAACAGGTGTTTTCACGGGCGTTTCAA
Organism: Bacillus rossius redtenbacheri; assembly: GCF_032445375.1. Classification (NCBI taxonomy): domain Eukaryota; kingdom Metazoa; phylum Arthropoda; class Insecta; order Phasmatodea; family Bacillidae; genus Bacillus; species Bacillus rossius. Next base: position 57,452,567 of record NC_086336.1, on the reverse strand, counting down.
TATTATAAAAATTCGGCACACAGTGTTATCTTAATATATATAAATCCAGTGTCCTGATGTTTGTTTCCAGTGAACTCTTCACCAAGTCAACCGATTTCGATGAAAATTGGCATTTATGTGTAACTTTTTCCAACTTGAGAGATAGGATGGTTTTTATTTCGATTAATGGTCTTAATAATTTATAATTAATAATAAACTGATTATCAATTTAGATTGGTGTTTAAGCCCGGGAAACAGTGGGTACTTCGTCTCCATGACAACGTTGCATGCTCGAGAGTCGGGAAACCAACGGTGCTATTCGTTTTTTCTTCGGTACATTACAAAGCATTGTATTAAGTTTTTGTCAAAATTAATTAATTTCCATTTTATTTCATTTATTATAACTGTAAATAAGAGATTTGGTCTCATTTTTTTCCCCCATTAATACAACCGTGCGAAGCCGGGTCGGGCAGCTAGTAAGTAGTATAGGAACGTGTCAGCGCTTGGAGTACCGCACAGACGCGAAGACTGCACGCTAGTTCTGTTCCTGACGCGTAGAGGCGAGCCATTGTCGCCCTTCGCGCTTTTTTTTATATAGCTCTTGCGTTCAGCCAGTCGAGCCCCCGTAACCTTTTTTTTTTTTTTTAAATATTTTAACTGTTCGGACAAAACCGACACGCACATTCCGTGGCAAGTACCGACCCATCTGCTGTTTGTGAGCGGGCGGTCAGCAGGTGTTGTCAGGCGCATGACAGGTCGCGCCTCGGCACAGTTCTCTTTACTCAAGACGCCTTGACCTGCCTGCGCCCTGGCGGACAGCGAAACAAACAAATGAAACGCGGGAGGCGTGAGCGGCTGGCTGGAAGTCCGAATAAGGAATGAATTCATCGGTGGTCGTGGTCTACGTGGCGGACATAAAAAGGAAGGGGGGGAGGAGGGAGGTACATCCCTACCCCTGACGTTATGGAGAAGAAATATATATATATATATATATATATATATATATATATATATATGAGAGATCTCGGTGATGGCAGTAAGTTATTTTGGGTGATGTACGGTGGCTGTTACAACACCTGCAACTCCAAACCACACAGGAAGTGATGCATGTTGAGGATATTCCAAACTTCTTGGTGATTTAAGTTTTTTTTTTTTTTTCAATAAAGAAATTAAATATTTTTTGATGTGTGACAGCTGTCAGTGTACGGCATTTGGTAGGAGTCATTTCGTTAATGGAACGGAAATACTAGGTCAAATAAAGTTTAAGGATTTTCAAACGCACTTCCAAGCGATGGTGGCTTATTGTCCAGCCAGTTCGTTCATTGGTTCGTAAGTATGTAGTTAGCGACGACTTCAATTTAAAAAAAGGAGGGAAATTGCGGAGGGGATGATGATTGTGTTATTGTTCTCCTGGAAATTCGCTAGCCTTTTTTTTTTCCATGTTTGCATTAACGACGGGCGATTGATTCCTCGTACCGCGCTGGCCGGGTCCTTGACACGAAGAGGTCCTGCTCCTGCCTGTATATGGACGCCTCACGAAACTCTGCCTCACGAATCCATGTGCATACCGCGGAGGCGTTTCGCAACCTCCTGATCGGGGAACACTGGCTTGTTTGGTCTTCTCTTGCTCGGGGCTCCCAATCATCATACATATTTCCACGATACCACCTGCAGGCACGCGGCGAAATGATCACGTGCCAAGGACGCGCGCGCGAGCACGCGTGACAGGCTAGATCTTCTTCGGTAGTGACATTGGATTCAACGGAATCCCAGGTTCTATTAGCTAGAGACCGGGAAAATTAGTGGGTTCAGTCACCTCCAGGATAGACTCCACTCGGGGAAAACCTCACCTGCTCACTGGCCGCTGACTTTTCAGGCGTCTCAACTGTCTCAACATGTGATTATATACTTCTTTGACTGACGGTCTCGACTGGGCCAAAGAGTCCTCCAGATTTACCTACAGTGTACCAATAGCAGAAGCAGCAGAAAGGTATGGTTGTTTGAATTTTAGCTAGTCACTAAATTAATCAGCTAATTTTTCCGGTCTCTACATACAATTGTAGCAAGGTACTACCACAGCGACTTAATAAAAGTCTAACATTGACTGACTGACTAACAACGCACAGCTTAAACCGTTGGGTCTAGAAGCATTAAATTTTTGGATAGGAGTTTCTTATATAACATAGGTTAGCACTAAAAGCGGAGTATTGAAAATTATTCCCCTAACGGGGTTAAATAGGAGATGAAAGTTTGTATGGAAGTTTGTAATTTTTGAAGTTTTGAACTGTGGAAATTGGTGTTTAGTCTTCTGTTTATAAATAATAGTCAGTTTTATCAACGGTTTTTGGTAGTTCGTCCAAAATGAGGATGAAATACTTTCCCATTAGGGTTCATAACCGAGAATTACCGGTCCCGAAAGTTTCGGGAATTCCTGGTACTTTTGACGCAGCAAAATAACCGGGAATTTAAATTCTATTCCCGGTTATTTCGATATTTTCGGGGACTCCACATCGACAGCATGAAATTTCGGTTTTATTGCGCGCTAAGGTTACTGTCACGTGGTAGTCTCCTCTGACGAGGCGATCCGTGCCGGCGGGGAGAAGGGGGGGGGGGGGTGAGTCTTCCGTCTCTCCGGCCGCGCATCTATCGTCAGTCAGTGTTCGGACTGCTGTGTGCGCCTGTGGTTGTCAAGCCAATAGTCTTTAAGTAACGCTATTTATTCGTTTCAGTTTGTTATGAAAATAATAGATGTTATTTTTAAGTTAATAATTATGTTATTTCGCATGCGTTGAAACGCTTTTTTTTTTCAAGTTAAAGATTGAGAGTTAAGACTGATAAAGTGATTTGAACACTTTTTTTGCAATAAAAAAAATTGTAACGCAAATGTTTATATTTTTTAACTTTTCGCCACTGAAACTTGTTTAATCGTTCGAAACTATTACCTGCTACTTCAATCACCGACAGCTGAACCATCAATTAACAATTAAAAAATATAAAAACTACCTAGTAGTGAAAGTACTGGGAATTATCAGTTTCGTTGGAGACTCGTGCCGAATTTCCCGGTTCTGGAAATCGGTTACGGTTACGAAGACCCTATTTTCCCGACGCGCAGACGGGGACGCACCACAACGCCGAAATGCCTAATTGACCACAACGCCGACAGCTATAAAACTGCTGTCTACCACAACGCCGACTTACCACAACGCCGAAATACACTAACGCCGAAAAATGTAATTGCAGGACTGCCACAAAGGTTAGGTTAGGTTAGACTAGGTTAGGTTATACTACGTTAGGTTAGACTAGGTTAGGCTAGGTTAGGTTAGGCTAGGCTAGGATAGGCTAGGTTAAGTTAGGTTAGGTTATATTACGCTAGGTTAGGTTAGGTTAGGTAAGGTTAGGTTTGATTGTGGTATTTCGGCGTTAAGGTACATTTAAGAAAAACACACACATTCATTCAGTTGTTATTTCGACGTTGTGGTACACAGCAGTTTTCTAGCTGTCGGCGTTGTGGTCAATTTTGACATTCGGCGTTATGGTACTTCGGCGTTGTGGTCAGTTTTGACATTCGGCGTTATGGTATTTCGGCGTTGTGGTAACGACCCCGCGCAGACCACCACGCGACGCGACGCGAGCGACGCGACCCGCAGCGGGCCCGGGTGTGAACAGTGCCTCACTTCCCTGACGTAACGGTGCGCTCCGTGGGAAGAAATAAACCAGCAGGAAACAACGACCGTCTTGCGCAACACGTAAACAGAGGTTTTTTTTCGCTCGAAGCAAAGCACGAAGCTAAAAATCGTTTGGTACACACATTAAAGGCAGTATTTGCGTCAGTGAGGCGGATTGATAGTGCTTCCTAGCGCAATATCGCCTCTAAGAGCAAGGTTATAGTGAAACTATTGAAATTTGAGTGGTAATCATTAAATTATCCTGCAGAGAAAAGCTGAAATGCAAGGCAACTGAGTGCCATCAAGAATCTGTACCGGATGTTTTATGCCTAAAAATTCTTCTAAAAACACTAGCTTTAGCCTATTTCACTCTCCTAAAAATACAGTTAGAAACTTTAAAAAAAACGGAAATAAAACTACTCATCCGCCGTCGGAGTATTCTTAAACGCTTTTTCGCAAACAGGCGCCACTCGAATATCTTGACAAGTTTTCAAATCGCGTTTTTTCTTTCTGAAGCTCAGGACATCGTACATGCCCTAGGTAGGGCCCAGGTGGATACCTCAGTGGCCGAGGTCGCTAAGGGTGAAGTTAGGACCACGGGGTCCTTGGTTCGAATACCGGATAAGCCATGGATTCGGCTGTCGTGGTTATAACAGGTTTGATTTTATTAAGACCATAAGCCACCCTTCCATCAGTTTTCTAGAGTAAAGTTTTATCAGGAAAAGAGAAAAATCATTCCGCAATGGATAGGGTTTCTTGTTCTTAAAATGACAAACTCATATTTAAAATCTTCATGCAATTTCCTTGAGCGCTAAAGGATTTTTTTTTGTTTGGAGGTTTTTTTTAATTTAAATTTTTCAAAGGGAAAATAATTAGATTTTTGTTTGTACTAAGATCACTTGTGTTTCGGTAGTAAATAAACAGAGCGATGAGTCACGCGAAACACGCCATTTTCCTCCGAGTAGTTAATTTGCTATGAAACCAATCTTAGTGCCGAAAGTAAAGTTTCAAACGCTTAAAAAACGTGTGCGGGGGGAAAAAACAACTTCTGAAATGACACAACCGTCCCACGTGCTTTCGCAATCGAAAAGATCTCCCATCCCCCCCCCCCCTTCCACGCAACAGGAGCGTCAAAGATCGGTTTCAAAAGTTATCGCGTAAGAGCGAAAGGTCTCCCTCGTCGGTCACAAAGGCGAAGATGCGCCTAGTGAAAGCTTGTGGGGCGACCTTGTAGTTGGCCTCCCGGGCGCAAGGTCGAGCAGGAACCATTCCGCTGGAGGGTTACGTCGTGTTAACCCCCCCCCCCCCCCCTAAATCCTCCTCGGACACACACACGCTGTGCGGAGAGCTTCAGAACAAACCACGGGATTTGAAAATTATTCGATATGTCCGAGTGGTGTCCGTTTACGAAAAAGCATTTAAGAATGCACTAAGGGAGGATTAGTAGTTACGTTTCCGTTCTTCTGTTTTAAACTGTATATTTAGAAGAGTGAAAGGGGCTAAAACGCGTGTTTGAAAAAAAAATCTTGAAGTTATATACTTCTTTAGGAGTGTTATGAAAAATTTATGAGAGTGAATTTTTACGTTACTCGCGCAGCGTGCAACAAAAATTTACAGGGTTAAGAAAAAAGGCTAAACATAATAAAAAATTATAGATATTTAAATCATATAATTTAGTGATAGATATTGAATACTGGTCCAAAAACATTTATTTTTAATATTAGTGATAGAAATTGTGTTTATAAACTTTTTCAAGTGTATTGTCTAGTTATTCATATAAATGAGGTTATTCAAAATATTTATTGATTTTTCATTATTAATTTAAAATTTAAATTGTTCATTTTACTTAATTAAATAATAAGTTTTATACACTTGTTTACATTAATAAATAATATTGAATACGGAGTATTTATTTAAAATTTTAATTTGATTGAATTTATATTTCACTAACAGTATTTATAATATCGCCCAGTCCTTTTATTATTTTATTTCTATTAATTATTTGCATGAACAATTAAAGTTAGTACTTTTACTACGCCAAGTAAGTTATAACTTCTAACACACGTACTTAAGTCCACGCACCCATTTATTTTTAGGTATGACTCACCCGGTACAGATTCATGAAAGCACTCAAGGAACTTGCATTGCACCTTTATCTTCATTTATCCGCCATATTAATGTTACCGTCACCGCACAAATCTCAAAAGTTGTCCCAAACTCGACGAGAAATACTGCGTGCCAGTTCACAGCCTTGCGCTTAGAGGCGACGCCACGCTAGAGGCACAGGCGAGCGTCGCGCTTATCACCCCGCGCCTCATTATCCTCTGAATATATCCGAGCCAAGTCACGAGGGCTTTTAGGGCGACGTTGTATACAGTGACCCGGTGTGCGGTCTTTCCTTCGATAGCCGGCCTCGAACGAGACTTCCTGGGATCGTACGAGATGGTGTAGCGGCAGGACATTGGACCCGCGTTCTAGAAGACTCCATTCTAGAAAACTCCGTGGTTCTAGAAGACTCCGTGGTTCTAGAAGACTCCGTTGTTCTAGAAGACTCCATTCTAGAAAACTCTGTGGTTCTAGAAGACTCCGTGGTTCTAGAAGACTCCATGCTAGAAAACTCCGTGGTTCTAGAAGACTCCGTGGTTCTAGAAGACTCCATTGTTCTAGAAGACTCCATTCTAGAAAACTCCGTGGTTCTAGAAGACTCCGTGGTTCTAGAAGACTCCGTGGTTCTAGAAGACTCCGTGGTTCTAGAAGACTCCATGGTTCTAGAAGACTCCGTGGTTCTAGAAGACTCCATGCTAGAAAACTCCGTGGTTCTAGAAGACTCTGTGGTTCTAGAAGACTCCGTGGTTCTAGAAGATTCCATTCTAGAAAACTCAGTGGTTCTAGAAGACTCCGTGGTTCTAGAAGACTCAGTGGTTCTAGAAGACTCCATTCTAGAAAACTCTTTGGTTCTAGAAGACTCCGTGGTTCTAGAAGACTCCATCGTTCTAGAAGACTCCATTCTAGAAAACTCTGTGGTTCTAGAAGACTCCATCCTTCTAGAAGACTCCATTCTAGAAAACTCCGTGGTTCTAGAAGACTCCGTGGTTCTAGAAGACTCAGTGGTTCTAGAAGACTCCGTGGTTCTAGAAGACTCCGTGGTTCTAGAAGACACCATTCTAGAAAACTCTGTGGTTCTAGAAGACTCCGTGGTTCTAGAAGACTCCATTGTTCTAGAAGACTCCATTCTAGAAAACTCCGTGGTTCTAGAAGACTCCATGGTTCTAGAAGACTCCATGGTTCTACAAGACTCCATTCTAGAAAACTCCGTGGTTCTAGAAGACTCTGTGGTTCCAGAAGACTCCGTGGTTCTAGAAGATTCCATTCTAGAAAACTCAGTGGTTCTAGAAGACTCCTTGGTTCTAGAAGACTCCGTGGTTCTAGAAGACTCCATCGTTCTAGAAGACTACATTCTAGAAAACTCCGTGGTTATAGAAAACTCTGTGGTTCTAGAAGACTCGATCGTTCTAGAAGACTCCATGGTTCTAGAAGACTCCATGGTTCTAGAAAACTCCGTGGTTCTAGAAGAATCCGTGGTTCTAGAAGACTCCATCGTTCTAGAAGACTCCGTGGTTCTAGAAAACTCCGTGGTTCTAGAAAACTCCGTGGTACTAGAAGACTCCATGGTTCTAGAAGACTCCATCGTTCTAGAAGACTCCATGGTTCTAGAAGACTCAGTGGTTCTAGAAGACTCCATGGTTCTAGAAGACTCCATGGTTTCCAGAAATCCCTCTCTGTCAAATTCAGGGATGGCTCCTCACTAGAGACCTAGGCCGGTTGCCTTCCTGACATCTCTGGGCCCGCCTACACTGTTACAAATTACAGTTAGTTTACGAACCCTTCCAACGAAGAATACTCCCCAGATAATTGAAGAGTACTTCGTAATTTCAAATAACTGAATCTTTGCAGAAACTGCGCTGTATTTCAACTTCTGAGTATTTTTTTCTAAACAGAGGTGGACAAAAGAAGATTTTCTTAATGTAGACTCAACCAGTTTTGTAATTTTTTTTGTTCGGATACGTGTTCGAAGTGAATTATCTCAGTTACTGCGATTTTACCAAGATAGCCGTAAATTGACGAAGATCCATGTACAACTGATGACCAGCGTTTTTTTGTAAATTGAAGGTGCAAATATTTAACAGTTTAGTCAGGGATGTAATCTGTGTTAGTCATTTAGTGTCTGTGTTCGCTGATATAGGCTAAAACTAAAATAATTATACCTGTCGATCACTGCTGCTATAGGTACACGGTATACCTGGAGGACTCTGGGCCAATGATTTACCCTGGACCGAAGAAGTGTCCAACATAGGGCCAGTCCAGTCTGGACAAACTCTCGAGTCAGCGGCCGACGAGCAGAGGACATTTTCTCGAGTGCGGGGTCTATGCTGGAAGTCACCGAGTTGTGTTGTTCCAGTCCGGGAATCCTTCTTTTCACAGACGAGAGAGCCAAAACCCGAAGTTCATGCTTTTTTTCCGTGTCTTTTATGTAGCTATCCTAACCAAATCAACCGTCCACAATGATTTAAAGTATTTATAATGTAGCTAACCTAACCGAATTGACCATTAGTATCATTTTATCAACACCGCCATATTTATTTACAATGAACATTAAAAAAAAAAACAGAAGATGCACGATCGGGCGATTGGCTCTCTCGTCTGTGAAAAGAAGGATTCCCTTCCAGCCCCCACTAACAATGAGAACATCGCACGAGTCTGCCGGCGGAGGGCGCGGCGCGCCACTTGCGCTTCTGCGATGGTGTTTATTCTGCGGGCCGCGCGCGGGTGGCCACACCGCAGAGGCCTGTGGGAGCAGGCGACTCCCACGGGAACCTCGCGGCTTCCTCCCTCCCTTCTCCCTCCTCCCCCAGGGGAACACCGTGGCTGTCGAAACAGAGCAGGCCGCGTTCCCAGCCGGTGTTGCCAGCCGCTGTTCCGAGTACACTCACGTCCACGTCCGGGTACTCTAGGCTACGAGAAGTTCTCGGTCCAGGCAGTCACCGTGGTACCCGGGAGCACGTACAGTGTGCAGAGCTTCAGGAAAAAAAAACAACGCTATTTAAAAACTACTCAAGATATAGGGGTGGGTTCTGTTTACGAAAAGCATTTTCAAGAGTTCGCCGAGGGCCCAAAAGTACTTTTGATTTCGGATTATGTTTTTAAACTGTGTTTTTAGAAGAGTTAAAATGGCTAAAACGCATGTTTTCAGAGTAAATTTTAGGCGTAAAACAACCTGTACAGATTCTTGAACGTACTTAAGGGACTTGCATTACACCTTTATATTCATTTCTAGGCCATATAATCTATAATGTTACGGTCACCGCTCAAATTTCACAGTTATCCTGTGACGACGAGAAGACTGCGCGTCAGTTCAGAGACTTGCGCTTAGAGGTTATTCCGCGCTGGAAATACCAGCGAGCGTCGCGCTTATCATCCCGCCTCACAAACACACATACACCCCTGACGAGGCGGGCCCCTTAACTCTGTGCATGCATATTACGCGAAAAGATTCCGAGACTGGCTGAAAGTTATAAGTTATAAGAGGTATGACTACACAATATTTTATAGATATAAAGGTTAAATTATATATTATATTATCTGGTGGCCAAGCTATTAACTTCTTTTTAAGAAATTTGAAGCACTGGAAGATAATTTTTTCCACGAATCTGTATGATTTTTAAATAAATGTAACCGAATTTAGGAATAAGAAAAAATAATCGTCTAAAAATGTTGAACAATATTCCCTTGGAATGGAAAACCAATTAGGGCGGATAACAGTATTTACCCTATACGTAACATACTGAGATTAAACATCCCTTCCTTTTTGAAAACATCCTCGGCTGCGCTATATTCATTAGGATCTCTGGAGAAACAACAGGATAAAATAAACCGCTATATTTATATTTCAGGTCATATTTACAATCATTTTACACCAACCTTTAACTTGAAAATACCATTTTTTTTTTTCTACATCTGGCGGGAATAGTAGTATTCGACGCAGGGACGTAACTAGACATTTTTCCACCCGGGGCAACATCTCATCTTGGCGCCCCCGCCCCTTTTTTTTTTAAATTTTTCCCCAAACCATTTACCGACAACACGTCCTCATATTACCACTACATATGAATTCCACAATTACAAATATGTTTTATTAATTAGATAACAAACAAATGTATTTATTTACAGCAATTTAATTTTTTCTACAAGATAAAATTCCCACTTATGTCTAAGCTACTTAATTGACATGTAATCTAAGAGTAGCATGTTTGATATATACTTTCACAATATTTACATAAATGCTGCAAATGAAATGAAAAGTTTATCATCAAATAACAGAACAATATGTGTGAACTGAATCGACAAAAAGAACAGGATATTTGATTATGATAAATAGAGTTAATAGTTTGAATAAAAGACTTCACTCGAGTTGTTATCTTGAGAATAATAATTATACATTTCACACAATATCTTAATATACTGGCTAATTGTGATAAAAAAATTAATTCACATACAGAAAACTTGAACTAAAACTTAACTTTACGGGCTCTTTTGGCTGCAAATGTTTTTACAATGCCCTCAAAAGACAGCTTTGAAACTAACTTGTGCTCTATTGATATGATGCTCAGGTTGGTTAGTCTTTGCTGACCTGTTAAATTTCTAAGGTAATTTTTTATCATTTTTAGTTTGCTAAATTCCTTTCATTAGAGGTGGTTAAGACTGGTATTGTGCAAAAAATTCTCAATGCTGTCGTTATGTTGGGGTATGCGTCTTCAAGCACATTCTTATATATTAATGGCAGAAGATAAGCTGGTGAAACTGTTTTCATATTAGGGCTTAAATCCAAGGCATGATACTTAAAACTTTCAACTTCTATCGCCAGATCGTCCCTGTTTAAGTCTTCTTTATATGTGGTAGCTAAATCAAGTGCCTGTTTCTTCAATTATTCACCATTTAGTGTTTCAAACAGAGCTCGATTGAGGAAACCAAATAAACTATTCATGTTTTGAATAGCTTAAAACCTTTGTCTCAGTTCACTCAGAATCCGATCTATTATTTGTATAATCAACAGTCTGAACTTTTTTTCTTCTGAGAATTCATAGCTTTCATCTTCACCCTTTTCATCAACCATCCGCTTTTTCTTTCTTCCCCTTACTTGTTTCTGCTATTTCTTTCGCTTCTCTGATTGCGTTTGTGGAACTATTTAACTTTTCTGATCCTAATTCTGATATCATACGGTTAATATGTTTTGCTGATAGATCGATACTGATGTCATCTCTTTGTAATAATTTGTTGACGATATCAATACGGCTTGGTTCCCTATACCAAAAACAGGAGAATACAATGAATTCAAAATTTCTGATATTTCTTAGAAAATAAGTTGCTTCTGTTTTTGTTTCAGCTGTTCTTATTGGGCTGGTCACGAGATCATTCAAAGCATCTATAATCTTGTCTAGATGCTTATATGTTACAGCTACAGCTTCTCTCTTAGTCGACCATCTGGTATTGCTTTGCAGTTTGAGAGATAAGGGAACATGTTGCACTAGAACCTCCCATCTATTGGTGGAGGAAGCAAATAAATTGTAGAGACAATTAAGTTGGCCAAAGTAGGACTCTGCCTCTGGTGATAAGCTAGCAGCATTCACCCCAACTAAATTTAGCGAATGTGCTGCACATGGCACAAAATATGCCAAACTATTTACTTCTTTGATACGAGATTGAACTCCTTTGTACACACCAGTCATGTTTGACCCATTATCATATGACTGCCCTCTGCAGTTCTTAATATCTAATCTATCATTTCTGAGTTTTTCTAAAATCTCTTCTGAAAGAGCCAATCCAGTTTTTTCACAAACTATTTTGGAATCAAGAAAACTTTCCACTATCTCAGGGCCATTTTCGGTGATCTTCACGTAACGAAGAACTTCAGACATTTGTTCAAAATGGCTTAGATCGGGCGTGCAGTCTACATAATGGAAAAGTATTTAGAAGCTTTCATGTCATTAACTATATGTTCTCTTATTTTTACAGCGATATTTTCTAAAAATTCATTTTGGATATAAGAAGAAAAGTAGCTGACCTGGTCATTTTCATGGCGGAGAATGTGCTCTCTCAGTTGGGGATTATAATGATATACCATCTATATTGTGTTTAAAAACTTGCCACATCTAGGGTCACGAAAGTATAGGGATTCATCAGAACCTCTTAATGGACTACCTTGTTTTGCTAAATGTATAATAACATCAATTATTACATACGAAACTCATCTCTAGTGTGTTCCTCCTGTGCTATTTGATCCTGCAGCTCTTTATCAATACCAGAGCACTTATTTAAGGATAATTCCAATGTTTTCCACGAGAAAAAAAAAAATTTTGTGGTTAAGTGAATTTTCATGCTCAGGAATCCTTTCACTCAAATTTTTCCACTGAGTGAAACCTTCGTCCTTGGCCAAAACAGATACTTTTTGTTCAGAAAACATGTAGGAAAAAGGTTTGCATATTACACAAAACAAGGCATTTTTTGATTGACTGAATGTTAGTCATGTTCGGCGTACTTTTAGACCATCAGCCAATGTTTTGGTGAACCAGTCTTTGGTTAAATTTCTTCCATCTGTTGAGGTGATACTTAGATCAGGCTCTACCTTCCCCTCGTTCAATAATCCTGACACTATAAAGCATCTTTCTGTATCCGAAAAGGCTGCAGGCCTCTTCCCGGGGTCTCTGAAATCAAAATGAATAGCAGGCTCACCCTGGACGAGGTTCTTTGTCGGAATTGTAGAATTCGAAAAAAAATGCCTTTGATGTTACAACAGTAGTCGTAAGATGCTGCTCAGATACAGTGCATGGTTGGAACTCATCTTCATTGATGACTTGTGTTACTGGAATTTGAAGTTCTTCTTGATGGCTTCTTTCTTGCCCACTCTCTCTCTGTTCCAGTTACACATACCTCTTGAATCGAATGTTCTTCAGGATCCTTAATGCTACTGCTACCACCTTCAAAACAAAACCAAAGTAATTAGACTTGTTTGATCAATGAGTATGTCTAGATATGTGATTTCTGTGTAAGCTATTGCTATACTATTTTGAAATTCTAGTTTGAGCTGGTAAATCCTATACTCTTTGTCTGAAACAATTTTTATAAGACTAACCATTGCTGCAAAGGGTTGAAAAAAGAGGGGTGAAATAAAAAAAGAATAAAATTCGTACCTTTAACACTATTAAATTCAATACTTTTTATTGTAAAACCTAAAAATATTATCTACAAGTTTCGTCTTAATTTATTTTTTATATGCCCAGCCATTACTTCAAGGGGCGGAAAATAACAGGGGTTGAAAGACAACCAAAATCATTACTTCCTTAGTAAGAACACTATTAAATCGGTACAAATTGTTTGAAAATCATAATTTTTATCTAAAACATTTGTATTAAAATTGTTTTGATGATTCAAATCTTTATTGCAAGGAGTTGAAAAAACTTGGGGTTGGAGTAAGAAAATAAATAATATTTTTCAACCATGTACACTACAAATCCATTCCTATTTTTTTTTTAATTTCTTAATATTGTCTAAAACTATTATTAAAATAATTTTTTATCTGACCAAGTATTACTGCAAGTAACATGGTTTGAAATTAAAAAAGAGGCATTATATTTTTTTAATATACCTATATACTATTGAATCCGTAATAATTTATTTATAAATTCATAACTTCATCTAAAACTTTGGCTGAAACAATTTTTGATAAAACGAATTACTACCACATACACAAGTTTAAAAATTTTAAAAAATTCAAAACATCCTTAGTAAGTATCAAATTTGTTCGAATTTATTTCAAACCGTCTTAATATTATCATATTCCTTGGTGCAAAGAAAATTTTTATATGGCCACGTTTTTAGTGCAAGGAATGAAAAAAAAGTGTAAGAAGGTCAAAAAAATTAAATAATTACCTACCTTAGCTGACACATAATATGAAAATCGTTCTATGCTCTTCAATGCCGGATACATTGAGTTAGAAATAAACAAATATTCAATCCATTATTTTGTAATATTGGAGAAAATAAATAATTTAAGTAGGTACATTAAGTAATTAATATGTTTTGGAAGTTTATAGGAGTCTTAAAAATACTTCCAAGTAAATATGTATTACTTCGAAATCTACATACGCCTGTAGGCTGTGCCGAAAAGGATTTTCTTTTAAATTTTTATTTCAAACATCTATTTGATCCAATTTTCATAAAAAAATTTTAATATTTAAATAGGCAGATTGACAGACATGCGCAGCAAAGTACTAATGTCCTTTGTTTGAGTATGGACTTAAAAAATGTTCAAAATTAAGTATTAGATCTAATGGTTGCCCTTTTTAAGTTATAATGCAATACTTTTCTATTACAAAAACTAAAATAATAAAGTAGGTAACACTAAAAAAAAATTATTGTTACCTTATTTTTTTCAAGTATGTTAATAACGTACCTTCTTCATTAACGTCTTTGACATTATGCCAAGATGATAAAAAGGACGAAGACTGGCAAGCTTCTTTTTCTCGTTCTTTAGCTCTTCTTTTGAATTCTGCACCAAAGGTTTTTTTTACATGTTTTGAGATTATACACGATTGTCAAACACAATTGAAACAGTTTACGAAATTGTGTGTTCACAAATAGCAAAAGTGACGTAACTGAGAGAACAGAAATGCTACACACATGAAAAGATACTCCCCGGGCGAATGACCCTTCTGGGTTGTGGTTGTGATCAACTGAAACTATTTTAGACAACCGATGCCTGACCTGGCCTGAGCGGGGCGGTGGGGGCGAGAAATGTCGCGACTTTCCGAGGTCGGGTGGGGATTTCCCTCCATGGTTCCCACAGGGCCACGGCAGAGTTACCAGACGTACAATCTAGAAGGTATTTGTACCTACCAAAATTCAGTGGTATGTATCTACCAGTTACCACCGTACCATCGCAAGTTAGAATGTACGAGAATAATATCATTTTTATTAGTGTATATATTATATATCTTCCAATATGAATAGTTCCGTTAAACTGCACTAGACTTTTTTTTTGCTCTAACACTACGATATTGAAGTAAATATATAGTATAAATTACTCTTTCAGTTCAGCGCCCCTCCAAATGCGGCGCCCGGGGCACAAGCCCCGTCTGCCCCCCCCTTAGTTTCGTCCCTGATTCGACGTGATATCGTCCCCCATCCCCTTCACCCGTTCAACGATGCATTTTTTTTTTAAATTCTACGCCCCGGGGCCTTAGCAGTAAAGCCCATGTTGAGTTAAAACTATAAAATGCTAATGTTGTCACGTTGTTGCGAGATTAAACAGAACGGTGTAACGTGATATTGGTGTTTTGAAAAAAAAAATTGGTTGTCTGTAATGTCGGTTTACGGACGATAGTTTAACGTGACAAAGTCATAAAAAAACATTGATGAAATGATTGCATACTTTTATGAATAAAATTGAATCATTTTTATTTTAATAATAAAAGAATAAATGCTTGAAATTATACTCGTAATCAGATTTTTAAAATGCAAGAATAATAATTAACCTTTACTGCCGAAATTGTTGTCGTGATAAGCAATCAAAAAAAAAACGTTAACATTTCACTTCACTTTATAAACAGTCGAGTGGAAGAGAGATAGCTAGATGCGGCGCAAGCGTACGACGTGCGTAACGGGACACAGCGTAACGGAACAATGTGCGTGACGGGACACTTTTTTTCGTGCGTGCAGCCGGAGATTCGTCGATTTATTAGACGTTGTCGCGTCAAAAAAAAAAGACAGCAGCTGAGAGCGCCAGACGGGGAGGCGAGTGTGGCCGGGTTGGCAACACTGTATCGACGGCATCGCGCCAGGGGTGGACGACCCGTGCGAGGAACGCCGCCGTCGCCGCGTGAGGCGCATGCGAGACGCGCCGTCTGTCCGTCCGGGCGGCGGTCGTTCGCCCCGTCTTCGCCCCGCCCCTGAGCAGCACGGGCCGAGTCTTCCGCTGCTGGTCACCCTGGTACTTAACCCTTCGTTTTTTTTTTCCTTTCTTTTTCCTAACCTAAGTTAAAACTAAGTGTGTAAGGGAGGGGTCTAGGTATAGGGAAGACTCTTAAGTGCATCTCAGGGCAAGCCCTACACGCTCTAAACATGCGGGTTTTTTAACCATGCAGAAAAGGTCACGTGCATCATGTGCTAGGAGGGGATTGGCCAGCCATGGCAGACGTTTTCGCCATGACTAACTCCCCTCACTCTTAATTCTAGACTAAAACTAGATAAGTTGGGCCCAGGTAAAACCTCCATAGACAGAGGGAAAACCCTGGGCACATACATGCGGGATGCAAAGGTCATGCATTATTACAAGCAGGTGTATTACAGGAATAGGAGGATGGTCCTGGAAGAAGAGTGGGGCGTGGTAGAAGTTCTACTATGCAAGGGTGGGGCACTTGGACTTTTAGTCCGCATTGGTTTGGTCAGGTCTGGTCTTTTGGGGGCGGCTTATGCCGTTTCCCGTAACCCTTCGTTTTGTAGTGGTATTTCTATAATACCACTTTGAAAAAAAAATGTTACTATTCGCAATGTTTCAGTGGTATTGCCCGAAATACCTCGCGTGAGTAAGCCTCGTGCTGCTATCTGGCGATCCTAACAACAACTAGCAACATTGGCTGCTTTAATTTTTCCTTAACACCACGTCTGCTAAAAGTTACACAATAGACTCTTAATTTATTTTTGATATATTTTCTGTGTGCCTAAAAGGGTTAAGGGCTCCGCCTACCCGGGAACACATACGGTGTGCAGAGCTTCAGGAAAAACAACGCGATTTCAAAAACTACTCAAGATATCCGAGTGGGGGTCTGCTCAAGAAAAGAATTTTCAAGAGTTCGCCGAAGGCCCAAAAGTACTTTTGATTTTGGATTATGTTTTTAAACTGTATTTTTAGAAGAGTTAAAATGGCTAATACGCATTGTTTTTCAGAGTAATTTTTAGGCGTAAAACAACCAGTACAGATTCTTGAAAGCACTGAAGGGACTTGCATTACACCTTTATATTCATTTCTAGGCCATATAATGTTACGGTCAGAATACGTTGGAAACCTCTCCGTGACAGGAGGTCCAAAGTGCTTCCCAAGGCTGACGTAAGTCTCTGAAGATGAGACTGAAGAACAAATTATATGTAAATATTAAGGCAAGCGTATGGATTCTCCCCCAAACTAAATCCTATTTTTTTTATAAATCTATCATTTTCAAAAATAAACGAAATAACTTAAAAGCTAACAGCCGACAAAAGAGGTTCTATTTCCCACAAACCCGAATTAAAAATATTTTTTTCGCTTTAGAAATTTTTTTTTACTCCGATGAAGGACTCTCAGCCAATTAGAAGCCCTGAAGAAGTATCGAATCACAGGCAACCCAGGTTGTAAGTCTCTCAATCAAGGGAAATGTCGGGGGAGTTTTTTTTTTTTTTTTTCAAATGCGCATGGGACTGTATGAGCTTACGTGTCACTGAAACAGCGAAATCTTACAGTTACCTGCACATACATGAGAACGGAACGTGTTTCTAATGTTTGACATCTTAGCTCTCGGTAAACGGCATTTTGTTGGAGTAACTTCGTGAATGGAACGGAAAAGTGTAACCACGTTTATGCCATCTGTGGCGGATGGCGCGAACCAAAATTCACAAGGACAAGGGGAAACTTTATAGTATTAACTGTTTAACGAATTTTATCAATATGGGCAGTGTTTCCATAAAATTCATTGTCGAAAAAACCCCAAAGTGGGAGTTTAGTATTTTTACAGGTATTTTTTTCGCATTTATCGGAGCCGTTTATATATATATATATATATATATATATATATATATATATATATATATATATATATATATATAATAGTTTTAAAATCTCGGTCTGCCAATCAAACGATTCGACGCAGTTGCTCCGGCATCGAATTTTTAGCGGCGGTTACGGAAACTACGTGTGATATCAAAATATTTAAAAAAAAAAAAAGTCTGCGATAAACTTCGTGTCTGAGTTTCGTATTATAGGTAAGTGTAATGAGAACACGTGAATTCGCTCGTTGCCTAGGTTAGGTGTTACACTTGTCTGTAAAGAACATACGGAATGAAACGCGACCACCACGCCGGGGTCGGGGGGTAGGATAGTCTTCGCCCACGCACGCCCGGCCAAAAGGTCGGGTCGGACGGGGTTAGCGCCGCCAGCCGCGCGCGGGTTGGGAAACCACGGCAGCTGACCCCGGGGCGTGAGCAGCGAGCGAAGCGTCTCCCCCCTCCCCCCACACACCCACACAATACGGCGTTCTAGCACCGGCCACGCTCTCGCACGCCATTTTCATCTTAATTCTTTACGACGTTACACTTTGGTGCGTAAGCACCTTAGCTCTCGGCATACGGCATTTGGTAGGAGTAATATCGTAAAAAAAAAAAAAAAAGTTACAACAATGGCAGCGAATGTGGCACGACAGTTTTCTTGGTAAACTGTATGTACTTACATATGAAACGTCGTTCGGCGATGTCAAATATCACGAAGACAGGAAAATATACTGAAAAAAAGTATATTTTTAAATGCTTTATCGAAATTTGCCAGAAAAAAAACATAAATAAGTCTCTTCATGCCAATATTAAATAAACTCATGTTAACTACTTTATATATAAAGAAAAACGAACCCGGTTAAAACTTGATACGGCCTAAAATGTGTTTGGTTGCATAAGACGAAAATTGTAATGATAAAAACCAATGAAAAGTAGACTGTTTAAAAACATTCCGTGTTCAAATTTTGAATATGTGGAACCCAAAATTTTCAATGTATGTCTCTGGCAGTGCCTCTTATATATTACGTAAAAATATAACGGATGTCGATGAACGGAAATATGACATAAAAATGGCGGACCCACGTGTAGCAAGATAAACCGGCATAAAGTCACTTTTGTAAACATTAATGTAAATATCAAACGTATTTGGTGTGCCAAATTAAACTTTTTGTTAGTAAAACTACCATGGAATATATTTGAATTAAGTTATTCATAACTTAAATCCAGCATACAATTACTACCATATTTACTTTTAATTTTTAATAATTGTCAGTCAGTTGCCCACCACCAGGGGTGCATGCATGCTTACCAAAACCCATTACAGTCCAAAAATTTTATACAAGCTATTATGTACAAGTGCTCGTCTTACGTACGATATAAACTTTTCTGTCCATCCCAACTCTTCTTCCGGACCATTCATCTTGTCTTGTAATCAACCTGCCTGCTTAATGCATGTCACACAGGAAAAAAAAAACTAAAAGATTCCTTTGGAAAGCAGTTGCCGAGAAATAGTTTATAAAACTACAATGAATATATTATAACGTTGTAGAATTACGTGGCTATTGTGATTTTTCCATATACGAAATACGTGTTACGATATAATACTAAGTATTTCTTACGAAAATTGGCACATAATTTTATATTTTAATTGGTGTTTCATTCAACCATACTTTTTTTAACCATGGTAAAGATAATCCAATATTTAATAATTGAATTTTTCAAGGTTTTATTGTGCGTATTAATATGCGCAATTAATACTGGAAGGCTATACAGGGAACAATTTACAAATAACTTTTAATTATTGGAGGTACTGGGACAACACGAAAGAACGCGCTCTGCGATCAAAAGATCGTCAACGAACTGCACATGAAAACAGCAATGGTAAGAACCACGATTTTAATTATTTTCACAGTCAGTGTAAGTGATTTTGTCGATATATTTGTCTCAAATCAGGGTTCAACGCACCAACAATTGGATTTGAAAAGCAAACAGCGTGCAAAGAGGTATTTAACCTCCCCCCCCCCCCCCTCTTCCACCTCCATAAAAATGAAATTATGTGTACGCTCGTGTTTGAAACAACAATTTGTGATTTAGCTAGTACTATTTGAAATTAGAATCATCAGGCTCACCAAACTTTTCAGTGTGGGAAGGAATTCCACTTTTACTTGAAAAATTCCAAATTCCCCAGACCTTACGGCTCGGTCGAGCAGACGTGTCCAGATCACTGAACCAAGATGGTCGTATCCACTTCTTGTGCTGCCGCCGAGAAGCATTTTCGTTCCGTGACCGCCCCCGCTCCGCTTTCCCCGCCGTCCGAGCCGCGTTCCAAAACTCTCGTGTCGTACGACAACCGGTCCGCGCGGACACGGTGAATGGTTCCAATGAGGAAATGCTAACTCGCTGGGGTTCCGCCGGCTGAGTCTAGGTACACTGATGGGCAAAGTACGGCCAAGTGCGGCAGTAGCGGATCCAGAGGGGGGGGGGGGGGGGGCTAAGGGGCTCAAGCCCCCTCCAAAAGCATCTGGGTCCACTATTGTTTTAGTGTTTGCCTTGATAAAGCCTAGCCTCAGCTGGGTCAAGCCCCTCCCAAACCAAAATCCTGGATCCGCCACTGAAGTGCGGTCCTCCTGGCTAGTCGATCCGGTCCGCGACATAATTTTGAAAACCCCCCAACAATCACACACAGGACAAAATGTATTTTCCGCGTATCTGGAATGGAATAACGGCTTTCTTATCATTGCGTTTTGAGTACGGTATTATTGCATCTAATATTAACTGAGTCTGTACGCAACTTCGCGTAAGCGTAGTGCCGTAGTGGATCAGCTCAATCCCATTTCCAACCAGAACACGAACAACTGTTAGAAGCTAAGTCACAGTTTCATCTGTCACATACGCCTTCATACTCTTTCTAAAGAATAATCCATTTTTTGTTACTTTTTTATAAGTATTTTAACATTGTAGCATGTAATATAACTTGTGTGTGATGTAAAAATCCAAAATAAAGTTTAACACTTATAAAAATGTGTTTAGTTCAAATTTTTTTTCCAGCCCGCCTAGATATTTTTTTTTATTTTATCTGGCCCTCCCCTTAAAATGTTTGTCCATGTCTGGTTTAAAACGACGTTATGCGGCGAGAAGTATTTGCGGTATTTATTTACGGCAGTATTCCAAGACGTTCGGTTAAGGTATGGAATAAGCGCTGCCTTGTTGGGATATACGACCGTAACCTAACCAGCGCGTCGTATTTCAGAACGTGTCCAAACAAATCGACAACCGTTTTAACAAACGGTGCCCTGCGCGAGGCTGGAAACTAGTTTAAACGGAATTTTCGCAACAATCGATACAATTTTTTGCGACAAAAATACTAGAGATATCAGCACCATCGCACAATAATAGAACCGCCTTTCTAATTTTCTCAAGTACTTCTTTAAGTTCCGATTTTTTCTTGTTATGACCAATAAAGTGTATACAAAAAAAATTGGTTGTCTGTTAAGTCGGTTTACGGACGATAGTTTAACATGACGTCATAACAAAACATTGATGAAATGATTTCATACTTTTATGAATAAAATTGAAACATTTTTATTTTAATAATAAAAGAATAAATACTTGAAATTATACTAGTAATAAGATTTTTAAAATGCAAGAATAATTAACCTTTATTGCCGAAATTGTTGTTGTAATAAGCAATGAAAACCACATTAATTTTTCACTTCACTTTATAAACAGTCGACGAAACAGTTCACGTGTGGATGACTTGTAATTAATTTTAAAAACTGGCATTTAGCTATAAAGTGTAAATATAATTAAGAACAAGTTTTCATATAAATAAACTGTAATCAAATATCTATCATCAATTATATGAATCACCACAATTTTTTAGTCAATAGTAACATAACCTATTATTACTGCACTCGCCGACAAATGCTACTTTTTTTAATAATAAAAGAATAAATACTTCAAATTATACTAGTAATCAGATTTTTAAAATGCAAGGATGATTAACCTTTATTGCCGAAATTGTTGTTGTAATAAGCAATGAAAACCACATTAAATTTTCGTTTAAATATAACTATGAACAAGTTTTCATATAAATAAACTGTAATCAAATATCTAACATAACCTATTATTACTGCACTCGTCGACAGATGCTACTTTTTTTAATAATAAAAGAATAAATACTTGAAATTATACTAGTAATCAGATTTTTAAAATGCAAGAATAATTAACCTTTATTGCCGAAATTGTTGTAATAAGCAATAAAAACCACAGATTAAAATTCTTCGAGAATATTTTACAGTTTTATGTCTTCCAGTGCTAAAAATGATATGCAATTGTGGCCCCGGACACGAAATTTTATTTATAATTCATTAATAATAACGCCCCTCGCGATAAACAAACGAAAATATGTATTAACGAGTGCCTGGTTGCCGTGGCAGTTTATGGATAGCGCGATTCATTCGTTTCGCGTCCGTCACGGTAGATGGCAGCACCATAGGGAATATTATTATTTCGTTTTTATAATACGATTTTATAACAAATAGATACGTATCTCAAATACACCAAACTTATTTATAACTAGCTGCCCGACCCGGCTTCGCACGGCTATACTAATGGAAAAAAATTAAGCCACATCTCCCATTTGCAGTAATGGTATATAAAAAAAATTCAGTGAAAATTTATTAAAATGCTGTATAATGTACCGGAGAGAAAATGAATAGCACCGATGGTTTCCCGACTCGTGCACGCAACGTACAACTGATGTACCCGTACTTCGCTACGGCAGTCTACAGACAGATCACTCTTGCGCCGCTCATTATACATGCCCCTCCTTGTGGGTACGCCACTGCCGCGCGATACCCGTTGCCATGGAGACGCAGAAGGCATGAACAATGCAAAATCCTGTTCTCATGCAGACAAAGTACCCACTATTGCCTGGTTTTAACCACCCATGGGATCTAATTTTCGGAAAATGTCATCCTGCGTAACATAAGGAACATTACTGTGAAGTTTCAAGTCTGTAAAATATATATACTTGAAAAAAAGGGCAATAAAAAAACAAACTAAACACAAGAGAGAAAAAAAAAACAACAGTTTAGGTTTGCGATTTAAAGTGATAAAAAGTATTTAAATACTAACTGAACTCTTATGAGGGTACTTACTGATTGCTTCGTTGTTAATATCACACGGGTGTTGTTTACTTGTATGGGAAAATTAAGAATGATAAGGCATATAGTGCGTGGCAACAATGTTAATATAAAATAGGAAATAAACTTCTAGCGCCTGCGGCATTGTCAACACACACTTCGTACGTGTACTGCATGTTGTATCTAACTTGGACTTGGACTTTTAGTAAGGATCCCTAATGTTATTGATAATATAATATAGCCTATAGCCTTCCTCGATAAATGTACTATCCAACACTGAAAGAATTTTTCAAATCGGACCAGTGGTTCCTGAGATTAGCGCGTTCAAACAAACAAACAAACAAACTCTTAAGCTTTATAATATTAGTATAGATGTGTTACAATATTTTTTAAAACATTGTGCAAAAGATCCCGGGTGTAATTTGAATTATTATGTGTAAATGTAAAACACCATTGTTCGTACAAATAAAACGTATTTGAAAATACATTACTTTTAAATAACCGTACCGATTGTGCTGAAAATCGGTGGACGATCGTTAAATTACATAATATTAATGATTCAAACGACGAAAACATGATTGAAAAGTCAAATCGATGGTTGTTCCAATCGAGTGGAAGATAGATGCCGCGCATGCGTACAATGAGCGTAACGGGACACATCCGTAGTGGGACAATGTGCGTTACGGGACACTTTTTCGTGCGTGCAGCCGGCGTTCATCGATTTATTAGACGTTATCACGTCAATAAATTCCAGGATAGTTTCGCTATTATAAAGTTTCATTTGGCACACCAACACGCTTGGTACGTCCCCCGAGCATCACAAAAAGGGACAATATACGAGTTAATGGCGCCAGACGCGGGTCCGCCATCTGGACGAAATCAACGAAAAAGCGAGCTCTGCGCATGCGCGGAATTCGGACAACAGATTGGTATGGATAGGACACCAAAATCCATTCACTTAAAACAAGGGACTGGCCGTGTACTGTCGTACACAAGCGTGCACTAGGAATACGGTTAGGGTACAGGTGTAGCGTATTCAACACTTAAACCATTATTTTTGTGCCTTGGTATACCGGAAATGACCGTAGATGACCGAAGATATTCTCAACGAATAAATGCACCTCAAACAAACAAAGAGTAGTTTCACAAACTGGATCTTCGTATAGAAACTACTCCAAAAGATACGTGTTTTAAAGAGGGCAACGATGAATGTGGAAGTAAACAGACTGTGTTTGTTGCTGTAAATTCAATAAGTTTTTAAAGGCTGTTTACGAGGCTGCCAGTCAGCTCGGCGCCAACTTGTGAGATCGCTATAGACCACGTCTCTTAGATTACAGTACATGGCTTATGGCGCGCGCTGTTGCCAAATATCTAACACATTACCAATATCAGGAGCTTTGTATCTTTGGAATTCTGATTGCACAAGTTAAATTTTAAGAACTCATATGGTAATTAAAACTATTTTATACTACCGCGGTTATAAATTTGTAATAAATCTCGAATGTTTTTACTCTAATTTACAAGTATAACCGTTCAGACACATTCATTGGTACGAATTCATACAATAATTGTAAAGTGAACTTGATAGAGAAATTAATAATAACACATACCTTTTAATCACTATCGCTACCACTGACCAAAGTTGACCAAAGTTGACTAAAGCTTCCTTAACTGCATTGTTCATTCTCATCTTGCGCTCCCTCCCCACGTACCTACCAATGTAGTTTATTTTCGATGTTCCACCTGCCATAGTTAACATTTATGTAATCCGCATAAAGGCAGAAAATAAAATCACACGCGTGAATAACTAACCCGTCAACATTGTAACTGTAACGAGTCACCGGACACAACGCATCGCTTGGTCACGAGACACTGCTCTAACTGGCAGGCTGGTATCAGGAATGCGCGTAGAAGGAAATAGCTGAACTAAGGAAGCCTTTATCTGTGAACTTGCTTGCAGGACAAAACCCCACTCCTCCAAACACACGGCCGTGTATCCTGTTACGGCAGCAGTTTTGGAGCGAGCCTTTATTACAGCGCGCTCTTGCGCTGATAAGACACGCCTTCACACTACGGAAACTAACACAGTAGACGCAATTGAGACGGTGTTGCTTTTAAAAACAAATTATTCATTGTCAACATATTTCACTCTTTCGACATAATTTTATGATTTAAAAAAATATATATGAACTGAAACATGGAGCGGTGTTGTCTTGAGATTTATTCGGTGGCGTATTAAAACATGAATTTATTAACAAAAAAAATCTGAAATGAATACACCGATAGGTAAATATTCTATTGATGTGATGGATTTTGTAATGCTTTAAACAGTTCCCACAGAGGAAGTTAGGTTTTTCAATATTTTTTTCCGGTCCCTACAAATGCCATAATGTACGCAATATATATCGCCTGATATATTACTAAAAAAAATATGCAAAAAAACTTTGTCCAAAAAATACAAATTTTGAATTCGTATGATGTATAGCAACAACACACAAATAAACAAAGACAGCGCTAACGGCAGTCGGCGTGTGTTAGAAAAAGAGAGGAAGAGCCCATTTACTTCCATAATGCAATCTAAGAGTGGGGTGCTCTATAGTAACAGACGCGACGAGCTATTGTAATATTCCTGCTAACCAGTGAACAAGCTATCCATTGTTGCAGTAGTATCTACACGAAGTCAGGAATTGTCAGGATATGGCATGCTGTGACGTAGTTGAAGTCACTTTTTTTTACCTCGCCATCGCCATTTTGACACGCCCAAAACATTGCGTAAATGGTGCTTGACCACGTCTGATGATTGTTGGCGAATATGAATTAGAAATTCCGTGGTCAATAACAGTCACTTCCATAGAATACAGTCTTTTTAAACCGTTTCCACGATGGAAACACTACTTTTCAGCCAATTTTTTTTTTTTTTTTTTTTTTTTTGGCGCCTAACCAACAATGAGCAGATAATGAGCTGGACAAGAACCTGCTTCACGAGGCTACCATGTAGTCGTGCAGACGTTGCCACCCGCTGAGCGTCTGGCCTCCGCGGCAGCCATGTTGTACTGGACTAGGGGAAGCGTGGGCCGACAGCACGAACCCAGCACGGGACATAATAATCGTTCATCAGGTTTTCCCACTGAATATTCAATCACGTTTCCACGGCGCACGGTAGTCTCCACCCCTCACACGGCTGGAAAGGCCTCGGAACTGACTTAATTTGCGGACAATATGTCAGAGGTTAGCATTCCGTTACCGGCAACCGCCTGGACTTTATAGCTACTGTTTATTGTTATTGTGTGGTCAGGGTGTCCACACAAATATGCATAAAAATTTCCCAGACTTTTCCATGTATTTCCATTACCAAAACTACAAATTTTCCTGACGAATATATTTTGCAATTCTCAGAAAGAAATCCAGTCTCCACCATTCCAATAGCCGTACTAGTTCAGACAGATCCTTGTCTACGTTATTTTGCAGTGTGTATGACTACACACTTATACACCATTTAGGGGAAAAAATGTGTTCAAAGTAGGTGATGGCATATCGGGGCATGATATTTCCCCCTTGAATTACAAACACTGAGGAATTTCCACAACTTTTTTCAGGTTTTAAAGTAAATTACCTGACTTTCCCTGACTTTCTAGAACGCAGACGCCCTAGAGTGGACTGCATAGGCGCGGGGCAAACGTCTTGCGAGCTGTGAACGCGGCGGTAGGGAGCGTGATCAGCAAACGGGTTACGGGAGGGAAAGTAAGGGAAGGGGAATACGTATCAGTGGAGCGCGACCAAAGAGGTTGTAAAATATCTTTGACGCGGCATTTTTCTTCGAATGCAATACCCGTTCCAAATATGTTAACCACTCAGTGCTTAGCGAGCGACACGTAGACACATGCAACCAGCTGATGTTTTTAGAATAGTTGATGTGTAGTCGGCACTATTTGGTTCCGTCTACTGTTTGGTTCTGCCGGTCCGTTCCGAACTACTGAGCCCTGCTCGCATGACGTTTGGCTCGCACTATATCTGCTGGAAGAGGCGCGGTGGTTGGATGGTACCAAGGCGATCCGGATTCGATTCCCGCTAGTGAGAAACGTGGCGGACGTTTCCGTTGCTTGTGGGTTTCCTCGGGGTTTTCTCAGTTTCCCCCAACAATTCATCCCGTCGCTTCTCCACACCCCACCTCATCTCACATCACGCAATCTCCACGCTGGCCGGAACGACAGGTCTGCCCCTCTGGCAGGGCAGCCGACTCCTATGGGTGTCAGCCCCGTTACATCCATTCAGACCCTGCCTCAGGAGGGATACTACACGTCGATTTTCATTCCGTGTATGTGCTAGAGGTAGAATGGCTAGAACTATCACTACAGTTCAAGAGAGAGAACGTTGATGACTATGTGACGTTAAATATTCTATGTTCAAAATAAAATACGGCGGATGGAATTTTTTTTTTTTCATTTCAAATCCATGAAATTTTAAAATGAATGTACCCCTCACGGCATAAGACCACACGGGTAATTAATTGATCGTGCTTCGTACCTAGAACCAAAATATTCGCGCGCAGTCTTGTTGGGGTCGCGGGAAAAAAGGGCAGGGGCTTTGGATCCATCACTCTATTACTAAGAGAGTCATATAATCAGTAGGTATATATACAAAGTCACTCAGTGAATTTTTGAAAAAAAAAATTCATCTCAGAAACATTGAGAACGGTGCAAGATAACTTAGTGGTTGGCGCAGCATAGACTAACGATGGCGATAGATGGACATGGACTGGCGATTAACATTGACCCCGTGCGTTCAAACTGTGCGTTAAAATATTTGGGACGCCCGACATATAAAGGGCTTATTTGCCGGAATGACTCTCGAAGACGTGCGTCATGGCGAATATAAAATCTCGTAGCATTTTTTTTTTAATTTTTATTTAATTGTTCAATTAAAATTGGTTTCTGCTAAACTGCCAATTTACACCTGAAAATTTCAACAACAGGCGCGTGTCTTTCGGAGGTCCACTCGCGAAGATAACGCGCGCCGGTCTATATCCGTCACTGCTCTATGGGTTGTCGGGCCGCTGGGAGCTCGCTGTCCCAAGGACGCCGCCACTGGCCGAGGCAAGGTCGCCGCGTGAGTTCCGTTACTCCAGCCCGCCGTCACGTGGCACAACTTCATTAGGCCGGGTTCACGATAATGAGGCCCCGTTCCACAGCGGCGCCGCGAAGACGGATCACGTAAACGATGACGGATTTCACAGAACGTTTAACCATCGCGTCTGCTGCTTCCCAAATGGACGGAAACATAGCAAATGGCGACCAATGAGATTGCATTCCAAGGTTACGAGATCATAGCACAGGAAAATGAAAATAAACCACGACGTAATAATAGAAAACTAGATATTGTTGTACTTAAAACAATTTTTAACGCATTTAGAACATAAATAAACATGGTTATCACCGCCACCAAACACTCGGCTTATATTGGTCGCACGGGGCAACTTTTGAATGGAAGAGCCCAGCATTGCCGTCTGCGTGCTATTGTAGAAATTCTGTTCCGTTGAGATCCGTCTCCGCTTACTGTCATTGTAGAACGGATCAACTAAAACGTTTACGCGGGCCTATCAGGCTATGCACACGAATGTGCACACCACTTGTGCCAAATCAGTTCACAACTGAATTCTTGTGCACTAATTTTGTTCAATTAAATTTCGCGTTCTATCGGACATATATTGTTACCGTTAGTAAATAAATATTTTAACTACCTGATGAATTAATGATTACTCCGCGACAATTATTTTTCGACATAGAGCACACATAAATTATTTTAGATTATGGTAGGTTATGCCAGAGACAACCTATACAGATTGTGCAAATATTTATAATGAACAATTCCAACCTCAAATACATTTTTTTTTTGGATTTTATTTATTTACCTACATTTATTGCTAGTCATTTTCACAATTAATTGTTTTTTTATATATTTTTTTTAAAAAGCAGAAATTACCTCAGCAAAATAATATCTCGGAAATTGCTTACCACCATAATAGAGTATTAAATATTTAAAAAAATTCCTACCATCTGTGGCGGATAGCGCGAACCAAAGTTTACATAGACAAAGGGGATCGTTATAGTATGAACTGTTCGATGAATTTTAACAAGATATACATTACTTTATTATAATCCCCAGTCAAAATCAGGTTCAAAAGCCGGGGCTTAGTATTTATTCAAGTCTTTCTTGCTTTTATTAGAGCCGTTTCATTATATAGTTTCAAATTTCAGTCTGCTAATCAAATGGTTCAAAAGTCGACGTATTTGCTCCGGCAGCGTATTCTAGCGGTGAGTGGGGAAACTAGGTGTGATTCGCGTCACGAAATGTAGTAGAAAACACAAATATTTTTAAGAATTCTAAGTTAAATTTCGTGTTCAAGGCTCGAGTTTCGCATTATAAGTGTGTTTGCAACATGAGAACTCGTGAATTTGCTGGTCACCGAGGTTAGATGTTACACTTTTTTTTTTTCATGGGAGTGTTGGTGGGAGAGGGGATACGCTGTGTTTGTAAACAACTTCGTGCAGTTGTCGGTGTTCCTTAAACAATCGACATGAGTGATGCTTTGCAAGTGACAGCTGGCGAATGGGTACTTCTGGCACTGCTTCTGAGAACTGTCAAGATTTGAGACAAGTTACGTGGCCCGAGCTACAGCTGAACAACAAGCGAGCAACACTATCTTATTTAAACCGCTTGTTCTGATATGGTGTTGGATCTCCACCATCCGAAACAGCCGACCATACGCCACGATAGTCCATCAAGACGCTGGTTCCCTGAAGCTCACGTCAGATCTACGCACGCATCAGGCGGAGAGAACAAGCGGAGATCCCCGTACATGATAGCGTCTCTTGACCGAGAAAGTTCTCCCTTCCCCCTTCCCCCTTCCAACCCTTTCCCCTCCCATATCGTCAGCGCGCAGAAATTTCACTCGCTCCGGAATAATCACTTTCCATGCGCCGCGCCCTGTTCAGCCGG
Organism: Bacillus rossius redtenbacheri; assembly: GCF_032445375.1. Taxonomy (NCBI): domain Eukaryota; kingdom Metazoa; phylum Arthropoda; class Insecta; order Phasmatodea; family Bacillidae; genus Bacillus; species Bacillus rossius. The sequence continues at coordinate 57,422,929 of NC_086336.1, read as the reverse complement.
GCGCGCGAGCTCTCGAAGCGCGGGCTCGCCGAATCCGGAATGGAGATAGTCCGTCATCCGTCCGTGCGTCCGTCCGCCGATCACGTGACCTGCAGCCAGTCACGTGGCCCCGGAAAACTCCCGTCCGTCCTCCCGTCCGGTCAAAAGCTTGGTGACTTCAACACTTTTGACGGACGGACGGATGAAATTATATAAACTCAAAATGGTTGCAAGGGTTCTGCGTGTCGTATTGTATTTTACAAGAGGTTTTTTTAATTCTTTAGACGCCTACATAATTATATTTTTTTAATTATTTTTTAACACGCTTTAAAGGTTTTTTTTTTGTTTTGAAAAAAAAATCAACCGATTCACAGAAGTGTAATTAATAACGCATGGTAACTCTGAAACTGTTGTAAAAAAAATTACCAGAGTTAAATTTTTGAGTTTAATCAGTTATAAGTGCATAGCTTTCATGATTAATCAATCTAATTAAACAAATTTAAGTTTTAGCAGCAGTTGGCAGCATGTATGACGGAAGAACGGAGTGTTGTAAATCGCTCGGCGGCTGAAGGACGGACGGACGCAACTGCCTCGCGCGTCACAGCCTTTAGGCGCAATGCACAGAACTGGCGTGCAGTTTCCACGTCTATAACACCCCTCTATGAGTTTGTAAGCAGTGACACAATAGTTTTATGGTTGGAATATTCAAGCTGAAGAATTCCTGCACGTACTTATCCTACTTATAATATTTTGTATCACATTTTTCATACCTAAAAACCGCCCTTAACCTCTGTTTTTGCCCCTTTTCATTTTCCAAAAAAATACGTGATGAAAAAAGAACAATAGAAGGATGATATCAAAAGAAAGTGTAACGGCTCTTAAATGCTATTCGAAGAGGCAAAGATTGTATGGTTTTATTTTTAGTGTAATTTCGTTTATTAAAAAGATTTCGGTGTTGTTTTTATTTTAATATTTACAATACTTTGTAATAATTATTCCAACAAAATATTGTAATGAAAACTTTTTTTCATTTTTACGACAAAATTTTGTAATGAGTCTGTATAAAACAGATACATTCAGAACAATAAAATAAAACGGCTAGCATTTGTAGTTTAAAAGTGATTCCAGAAGAAATGCATGATGAAACAAATTATATTAACATATTCTAACTGATTTCATACTGATACAGACGTCGTGCAGAAATAATGACATTCCTTGTATTTCAAAAATTAAAAAAATTATTCTTTTATGTGATTTTAAATAATTTTTTGGTCAAATTTCGCTTAATTTAATGTGATGTGTGATTTATTGCATCTCGATTTTTCATGTTGCGTTGGCATGTTTTATCCCTGTGTTATTTAGTTTTCATCACTATTCACCAAATAATCTTGTCCCTAGATATTCGTGATGACGTAGAGACCTGAAAAATTCGCGGATTCATTTCGCGATAGGATAGAGTCCAAATACTTTAGACGTTATTTTGCTTCAGTGATTGGACCACAGTTTATCTCTGGGCCAATGAAAAATCTTTAACAGAAGAATTAGCGAATCACGATCATTCCAGTCAACAGGTGTTACGAGTCGGTAACCAATCAGCAGATGTAATTTGCACGAGTGCATGGAGGATCATGGAGTCTATCCTTTAGGGATTTGAAATCGCAAATTTTACAGGTCTCTAGTGATGAGACATACTGTATTTAGTAAACATCGAGCGGTCTGTGATTGGCGGGATCCTGCCCACCGCTCGGCGGCCCAGCCAGGCGAGGGTACTCAACACGCGACGCACGCCGAGGTAAGTAGTAGAACACCTCGGGTTCTGGTCTCGTGGACGACAGTTCTTCAGCAGAACACCTGCAGTAGTTAAACATGCTGTAATTCTGTGTTCACTGGCATGTACCCCAGTTGAGGGATCGGCAGCCCGCGGCCCGCGAGCCACATGCGGCTCTTTTCACAGGATTTCGCGGCTCTGCAACTGACTGCGCTGCCACAGCACAAAAAAAAAATGCCGGATAAAATGAAACGGCCCAGTCACAAGACCTCACCTCAACCTTCGCACCTACCATCGCACCGCCTGCCACTGCGCTCGCCAGCTGCTTCTATAGTTTAATAATTAATTAATTAAAATAATTGAGGTGTTCTTGTTTTATCAGTACAGCTCTATTAATGACTTTTTTTTAATTTACGTGGTTTTTTTCCCTGAGTAACCTTTATTTTTTAAGACTTTATGTTAAATTTGTGAGTAAAATATTTTGATTTTATCTGGGACGTTTTGTCGTCTTGAAATTCCATGTATATACAGAGAAAATACATGTTGCAGCTCTCTAAAAAAAAATTGGAGAATCCGTTTACTTAATGCCTGGCTCGTCTTACGAGAGAGTATGCCGATCCCTGCGACTAGAGCTTTAGGGTAAACGATATGCCATTTCCTCGCAGCTTGAGGGTGTTTGAGAAGAAGCTAAATGGGATACTCGTCAATTAATCTCCGTTTTGTCATAAAAAAGTACTCGTGAGTAAAAAGGTTTACAATGGCAGTTTAAATTTACTACAGACCCACTTTACATTTTCACATAATCGCCATTCGTTCCGTACACTTTTCGTAACGCTGCACCAATTTCTTTAATCCTCTGCATAAAAGTTATCCGCCTGAAAATTAAACCAGTTAAAAAAAATTGTATTTTTTTGTAATTTTTGCTGTAATTTTTGACCCATAATTCATTAAATCAACCGAAATGAAACCCTTTCCGTCCCAAAAAAAAAACTGTAGCCATCATTTTTCGACTCGTGTACGGAGATGGCTTAAAAGTTTTCACGGTTGTTTACTGAGCGCCTGTACCCAGGCTACACGCATTGCGTATTCGAAGTCCATGATGCCTAGGGTCGAGGCGTCCGTTCTATTCTGCAAGAGGCGAGCTTCTATGCAGAGGGGTTAAAAAAAAAAAAAAAACTGGTACAGGCTTTACGAAAAGTGCTCGGAACTGAATGGCGATCATGTGAAAATGTGGAGTAGGTATGTCGTAAATTAAAAATTGTAAGTAAAAACTTTTTTTTTTTACGATTAAGTTATTTTTTTTAATGACCAAACGAAGCTTACTTTACGAATATCCCTCGTACAGTAATTTGAAATCGTGCAATTAATACATACGTGGTGGCGATACGAGGTGTTGTCTGCAAAGGCTTTGGTTTGGCTTGTTTTTGAGAGGGGTGGAAAGAGGGGGGGGGGGGGAGGGGTTCCTTGCCCCGGGTGTAAACTAGTCTAGTCACGGCCACCCCGGAAGGACAGAAGACACGGCGTCTCTCGCGACGCTCCTTTCACGTCGCGCCGAGGCCGGCCTCCCAAGGACTCCCCGCGGGGACATGAAGAGATCGCCCACGCCCGAGGGCTCTTGGCGCGTCGCAGGTCTGTACGGAAGAGAGCTCGAAGGGCGACGGCAGGACGGGGGGGGGGGGGGGGGGGTTGGGTGTCTGCTACTCGTCTTCGCCGATATCGTCCGGGTCCACAGCACGCGCAGGGCTCGACTGGAAATGAAATTTGACGCAGATGGGAGCTCCTGATGGCCAAGAGTTTAGCTAATCAATCACGTATTGATCAATATATAAGTAGCGGCCATGCAGATTTCGCGAAAAGATTTTTGAGACTAGCTGAAAGTTAAAACACTGTAGCGTCGTCTGTGTTTCGTGATTTGGGTGGGTTTCTCCGATATATACATATCGATTGTAACAACACCAATCACGGTAATCCAGTGCGGAAACAAACGCGTCTTGAGTGGCTCGGCCAAATAAGGCAACGACTTCTCTCGCAGACGGCCGCCAATCACAAGGAAGAAACCACAGGTGGGGGTATACCTTGTTGCAGTCTAATAGGTGTGCAGATCTTTTCGCGAAAAATGCCTGCCCCTATATATAAAGTTTTTTTTTTAAAGGTTAGGATGGTTTCCAAGCAGTGACTGTCCAGCTCTAGAGCTCGGATTCGTAAAGCAAGGTTTCGCGTGTTTCAGTCACAGTGCAGAAACATTTTTTTCTTTGTCTTCTTTTTAAATTTTTACGATACTTACGCCAGAAATGAACCGAAATAATGCATAATGTAGAGTATATATATATATATATATATATATATATATTTCCCACAAAATACATGCGGCGTCATTACATTTATTTATTATTTATTACGATTTCTCATTGGAAAGCTATTCGCAATCCCAAATTTTCCACATTAAAATAATTACGCCCTATGCATTTTTTAAAAATATAAATACGAAAAATACGATAGATCATGCATTGTTTCGGTTCATTTGTGGTGCAAGCATCGTAAAAATTGAAAAGAACGAGGAAAAATAGTTTCCGCCCGAGCATTTGACACCGCGACCCTCGCTTTACGAATCCGAGCTCTTGCCGCTGCACAACAACTGCGTGGATATCACGCTAACATAAAAGACTTAATGTATTGACCAATCCGGTATATATTCAATCATAGAACAATGCGACCCTTTCGAACGTATCACATAAAAAAAATGAGCTATCAAAACTGTATACTGATAATTGTAATGATAATTTGAAAGATTTATACCCTTTCCAAAGGGCAAAAATCTCAATGAAAGACATTTTGAATTCTTAATTTTCTTGCAGTTAAGATAACTTCTGTTGTAAATAATGTATTATTGTTATTTCATTGATGAGAATTAATTTAAAATTGGAAAATTTAGCTATTATAATCTTTTTTAAGTTTCTTTTGTCATGTGTTTATGTTTGTGTTGTCCCTTTTTTATTGTTGTGTTTATCATTGTGTTTTGTGTATGTTATTATTTCTTTATGTAATATTTGTTAAGTGCCCACCTGTTAGAGGCTTTGACTGTTGGTAGGTACTCAATTTTTTTAATATATATATATATATATATATATATATATATATATATATATATATATAGTAGAGTCTCGCTAATCCGGACTTGTCCGGACCGGACCCTGTCCGGATCACCGAAAGTCCGGATTAACCGTAATCAACTTTAAAATGTATCAAAAACAAGTGTTATAGGCTAAAGAAAAAATCTTTATACTTAAAAATCAACTGTTTTATTATAAAGTACTTAAAAAACTAAGTACATATATGTAACTTATAAATAACACAATACATTAAATTTAAAATTAATTTGCATTTAATTTTTCGTTGAGTTTGAGCGCGAACGCTTGTAATGTTACGCCCGACAGCGGAACGCCTTGTTCACGTTGTTGGCAAAACCAAATGTACAAAGCCTCGTCTAAAGTTTCATTTTTTTTTAACGTGCTTCTTTTACCCAGACTGTCCTTACTCACCATTTTGGCACAAAAATATTCAATTTCTTTCCGATTTTTTTTTCCAATTAGAAACAGTTTGTTTTCCCGCTCCTAAATCTTGCGCGATTCTAGTTAATGATTCACCCGCATCAATACGAAATAAGACTTGGTGTTTTTGCTCCATTGTTACAGTTACTTTCTTACGTTTAGTAGCCATTACGTTGCTCTTAATAAGTGCACACAATACAACACTCGCACTGAATAAAAATAACTGTCACGGGCACCTATCACCAGCACGAGTAACCATGACTGAAGGGAACAAAATAAAACAACTCGCAGATATAGAGTGAGTCACTTCTTGGAAAACAGACGATGAGCAGAAAACTAGCGGTAAGACTCCCAGCAACTGAGGGCAAGAGGACTTTCTCTTAGAAATGAATTTTCTTATTTTCTTTTGTCACAACATTCTTTTTCATCATTTTTTTTTTAGATCCGTCCGGATTAACCGGACGTCCGGACTAGCGGGGTCCGGATTAACGAGACTCTACTATATATATATATATATATATATATATATATATATATATATATATATATATATATATATATATTCCCTAAACGCTTGGCTCTCAGGAGCCCCTGCGTGTGCTGTGCACCCGGACGACATCGGTGAAGACGAGCAGCCGACCTCCCCTTCAGAGGCAGGGGGGTATTAGCCTCTGGATGTCTGCTCTGAAGTTGAAGTCCCTCTGGTTAGCAAAACAAATCGTAGCCACGTAAAGGCCATTCTATAAATTCGTTTAATAGCTTTAAAAGAACTTGCAAGGAAGAATCGTAATAAATGTTATCAATAAGTAATGTAAAACAGAGATTTTAACAAAATAATAAAAAGAATAATGTTTTGTTAATCAAATGGGAAAGAGGAAGTGAGGGATCGTCATCATTTTGACATAAATCATTTAAATGGGAAATATTTCATACACATACACTCCCTTGCTTTTTTTTTTACCTTCATGGTCTGAGGAATCAAGACTTTCCCCGAAATATTATGAAACTTTTACAAAGACAATAAATAACTACCTACGTACTCAAGTATTCTAATACTGCCAGTAATTTTATTTATATTTTTAAAATAAAAAATAACTATTTGAATTTAACAATATGTGTAGGTGTTAGTAGCACTCAATGTAAAACACACACACACACCGCCCGCCCCCCCCCCCCCCCCCTCACCGAAACACACACAGTTAAAAAAAATACTGCCTACGGCATTGCTACCACTGTGCGTCTTCCAGTAGTACACACGCCACTCCGGGACCCCCAGCATTTTATTGGTTAGGGGAAAGTCCGCGGAAAAGTTTAGTGCACATCTATTTTTTAACTACATTTGGCAGATTCAAAATCAAACATACGTGCAAGATTTTTTCATCACCCCCTTACAACCATATATATATTTTTTAAAGTAAAATTTGAAATTACTTGAAAACAGCTCGAGACATTTGAATATCTGTTATCTAACAGGATTTAAGGAATATCGAAGTAATGGTAGTTTTGTTCTCACTCCCTGCTGATCTCTTCACCCACCCTTCATGCCTACAAGAAGTTAAAAACATAATATTCATCCATTCTTCCCTCCTCGCTGTTTCACCCCCTCGCCCATCAGTCGCGACGGAACTCACCCTTAGCAACGGGCAAAACCCTCCCTCCCCCCCCCCCCCACCCCGAACCGAGGGGGGTGCGAGATTCTCACGCAGCCCGGCCAGATATGGGAACTCAGAGATCAGTGGCTGACGCGAAAGAGGGGGGTAGGGTGAGGGATAACGGGGATAAATATTCTTCTGTCGAAGTTACGAACAAATTTGCGCCGGAGGTTTAAGTTAAGGCGGTATGTTACCTTGCGTGATGCGATGTTAGCTCTTTTTTTCAACACCAGAATTATTTACGCATATTGAGAATGATGACGTATCAGTCCAAGATCCTTGTTGTTGACAAAAGTTTCTGATGTGTAACATCTTAGCACTCGGTGTACGGCATTTGGTGGGAGTGATTTCGTAAATGCGACGGAAGTTAAAGAACGGAAATGCGTAACAACCACGGTGCTGCCATCTGTGGCGGATGGCGCGAACCAAAGTTAACATTTCCAAAGGGAAACTTTATAGTATTAACTGTTTAATGAATTTTAACAAGATGGCAACAGTATAGCCTTTTTTTTTAAGTCTTTTGCACTTTTATCATAGCTGTATCATTTTACAGTTTAAAATTTTCGCTATACAAATCGAATGATTCGATAGTCGACGTAGCTGCTCCGGCAGTGAATTCTAGCGGCAGGTGCGGAAACTACGTGTGATTCGCGTCCAGATATGTAGTTGGAAACACAATTTGCATATATTTATCACACTCGGCATTATTAAAAAAAAATCCTACTTTGAATTTGGTATCCAAGTTTCTTATTATAAGTTTATTTGCAACATGAGAAAACACGAATTTGCACATCACCGGCTAGTAGCCTACTGAATGCCTTTCTCATATTTTTTATACTTTTTTATTATAAAAAAAACTGTTCACCGAAAAATATTATTTTTTTAAATTTTATTAACTTTAAAACTTCACATTTGAACTACGTACATTTGTACGTTTACAGCACATTTCATTTACATTGGCTCCTTCGTGAATTCATCACGGACTTAACAGATAAAACAAACTTAAATTATTGAATAACATTATATACAACAAGGAGAATTAAAAAAAAAAAAACTTGTTTACATCAAGAAAATTAGGACACAATTATTTTAACTTAGACACCAAATGCTTGCAATACAAAGTAGGAATGAATATGTACACAAACGTGTCTTTGAATAAATTAAATTTTATTTTAATACGTACGAACTCTCAATGAAGAAACTAATTTAGGGCGCCAGAGGAGTATAACATATGAAATGAAAATAATATTCATTAAGAAAAATTATAATACCTATTTTATTCAATTTCAGTATGAAAAACCTCGAGTCATATATTTACACAAAAACAAATATGATATAGCTAAGATAGTCCAGTCTATGGTGTTTCTTGCCGAAAGTCTGAATATTAAACAAAAATGAATAAATATATTTAAACAATAAAATGTATTAGATTCCTTAAAGTGTTCGACACGTAACAGTTTTGGGGTTGCTCCGGTTTGCTCACGCGCGAGATTCCTAGCTGCAGGACCACTGGACCTGTGTGTAGCTATTTTGAAATAATTTGTGTTTAATTTACTGATCTCTGCCGAAAATTCACTGTTTATATAGTTTATTAGGACATTAATACTGGTCCGAACAATGTTTATTAATATTAGCTGTAAAATCGCGTTGGCGTCCCTACACAATGACGACGCCGGCCATACCTGAGAGCTGGACGATTAATTACCGTCACAAAATTCGTCGTAACTCACGGAAAATAAATGCCTGAGATCTGCATTCAACGTCAGGTCAGCTCAGCCAATTTCTCTTGTAGAAGACGTACTTCTCACGATGCGAACACAGAAAATAAACTCGCCAGGTATTAATATTCCCAGAGGGAATTAACTTCACTATACACTGAATGCGTCATTTTTCACTCTCTTCTCTCTTGATTAACAGGCACTGTTAATTAAAATCGGCCAATCACGGCCGTGACACGTACGCGTCCTTTGTAAGTAGGCCAATTAAACGTCACTTTAAATCAAGCATAGGCCCGTCGAAGCTGTTCCAGAGCCGTGCGATTTATTTGCATCAGCCGTCGTCATGACGACGCAGAAAGAACTGCGCGCGCCGCCATGCGAGAAGCAAAAACAAAACACTGCCGAAAGTCCGGGAAGCGGAATTAACAACCTCGAACGTAAAATAATAAACAAGCAGTTTCAGTTAGTCTGGATAATACCGTAGTATTACAGATAATTACATCAAACTATATATGCAGATTTAGACACGTAATGATTTAATTTTTTTACGATTGGAGGACACGTGTGGTGTGGCGGTGGGTGCGAGAGATGGCCGTGTGAGGCGTGTGTGCGGGGGGTTTCGCAAGGCGCTGCCGCGTCCAGCGAGGTGGGATGAGGGGAGGTAGGGGGGAGATGTGGGAAGGGTGGGGGGAGGGCGGGGAGGGGCGTGTTGCGTCGCGTGACCCCCGCGCGCGCAGATCCCCGGCGCCCAGCAGGCACGAGGCCGGCGGCATTCCTCGCGAGCCCCGCAGAGCCCGCCCGGGCCAAGGACGGTCAAGCGGCGTTTGTTTCCCCCCCTCCCACTGACCCGACATCTTGTTTTCCTTTCTTCGATGTGTAAACATCCCGGCTCTCGGCATGCGGCATTTTGGCAGCAGTAATTTAGTTTAAAAAGAGGGGCGAAAATGCGTCACAAAGACGACGGACCCACGTGTAGCAGTACAAACCCGTACATAGTCACTTCCGTGAAACATCAGGGAGATAAAACTAACGAACTTGGTGTGCCAAATGAAACTTTTTTTTGGTAGGGAAACTACCCTGGATTATATTTTTGGTAAACTAAAATAGTCACGGTAAGAAGTTATCACAAGGTTAGGTTAGTTAGGTTAGTTGATAAAATGGCATTAAATGATTATAATAACATATTATCCTTCTTAAATTCCCGAGAGGCTTAGTAGAGCAGCGGTTGAGCGCGCAAGGATCGTGGTTCAAATCTCGTACTGGAAACAATTTTTAAAAAATTTAATAACTTGTTTAACATAATAATATAATAATGTTGAGTTACCTCAATAATCTGTAGTTTGGTTTGTAGGAAGTATTTACAGACTGATTTCAGTTGTTTGAGCAAAAAACAAATAATAAAAACAGATACTTAGTGTTATAATATGTGCTTTAAGATGTTTAAGGTAAATATTTTAATATGGAAGGCGATGCTAATGATAAAGAAGCTTGGTTTTTTTTTTAAATTTATTTTAAATCCTGAAAGGGAGCGACCCAGACCCCATGGAAGCTACTTCACTGCCCAAATTGTTTTAATTGCTGGCCCTTGGTTTCTCTCGACGGGCCCGTGCGACCACTAACCTCTCGGTCCGACCGCCAGAGCCGGGCATCGAACCACGGACCCGCGCGGAGCTCCAGTCCCGCCGCCTCTGTCCGTGAAGCCAGGTACTGTCCAAGCCAGGTATTGGTCGAGGTGAAAACAAAGTGCATGTTGACGGACTTTAAGAGCGTAGGATTTGATTTTATATGTACCACAGAGAAAAAGGTTTGTTTGAATCAAACAAATATTTGTTTGTATATGGCGAAACAAATATTTACTTGCTGTAACAGAATATTTCGTTAGCTTAACCAAACTCGGTAAGGAACAAAAATAATTTGTCACACCTAACCAAATATACAGTTCAGTTGAAAATAATATTTTGTTGGGTCAACAGAATCTTTCCTACTACAAAATATTTGTTTGAATTAACAAATTATATTTATTTCGCCATATACGAACAAATATTTTGTTGAGACAAACAATCCTTTCTCTCAGTGTATATATACACACACACACGTGTGGTTTCATTCGGGGCTCGAACCCGCGCTATGCAGAGGGTAAACTCAGAAAATAATGAGGTTAAAAACTGACATAAATGATATCCAGGAACACGTGAGTTAAAATCCCAGTGGAAGCAGTTTCAATTTACACTACTCCTGCCCCTTACAATTTGGTAGTATTAACACCTTAATTATATACCTTCGCTAGACTGCTACTCGATGCACTAACTTGTGATTAATTAATTCACAATGTGTATCAACACATTATGATTTTAAAGGAAACAAAAAATATATATACCAGCCTAAAGACGTTCAGTTTGATACCCCCAACCAAAAATTAAAAATATTGGTAGGAATAAGACTAGCCTCAAAATATAAATAAAATAAAATTATTGATTGAAATGAAGTAATAAATAACATGAAAAATAAAAATAAAGAAAAAATAAATTAAAACAATACATATAATGATAAATAAACCACTAGCCAAAATCATTAATTTACAAATAAAAAACTTTATAAAATAAGTGAATAAGAAATAACATCACAACAAAAATATATCTAATACTATTATATTTTTATGCTAAGTTTCAGGTACAGACTGGCAATCGGGTGGGCAATGCAAATGGTAAACACGATTTCACAGTGGTTATTTGTTGGAGGAATAAAGTCGTGGCTCAACCGCCATGTGTTTTTACACAAAAGTCATCATTTTTGTTTTATATATACCAATTCTTTTGAATAATTCATTTTTGTAAATATTGCGGTGTTCATTTGTGGTAATTTCTTTTTTTCGGTATTTACTTTACATTATGTGATAGTGTAAAACCTTAAACTGTAAAAATGTCACGAATAAGTCCCCAAGAAATACCTTCAAGTCTGCAAAAGCGTAGATACATACAACAGGCATAACGAATAGAAAACCTTCACGCCACAATGACGTTCTTGTATATAAATATATGTATTGCTCACTCATTCACGTCAAAACGGCCCATCAGTTTGCTATAATTTGCGCTCCAACAGTCTGTATATGGGGTCATGACGAAGAGCAAAGAAAACCTGTCGACTCAAGGTACATTCTAGGAAACAAAACGTCACGTCACCGCGTGCTGAAATCATCGACGCGTACAGATGCGTACAAACCTCTACGATTATTTCCTTAACGTATGGTCTTACACGCCGAGTTGATTATCTCTCTTTTTATTGTCTTTACTGTTGTTTAAGTTAATCACGATAGCTGTTTTGCACTTTAGGTTTTGTCTCAATTTCCTCAATAGATATTTACCTAAATACTAGGTATCTCATAGAGGCAAGTGTTCATGATTATAATCTCTTGCGTGACCTTATACAGTTTGAAAATACCTTTTAGTAAATACTAGCAACCCACTCCGGCTTCGCGCGGATGCGATCTACTAATGTGGAGTCATTTCGATTAAATACGTAAGTACTTATAAGTATCAAATTACATAATAGTTTTAGCATTTAAATATATTGGCATTGTATTAAGCAGAAATTCTTAGAAATAGAAGTTTCATGCATGGCATTCCATACGAATACCTATATATATTAGTTGTTAATTTCGTTATTTCTAAACCAATCAGGCAAGTCATATTTTAAGGAATTCTTTCAAATTTTTTATATTTATTTTTAATCTTTCTGGCATATTGCAGCTCCGTCCTCGTAGCGTCTATTGCAAGGGACACTCTAACCTCCCCCCCCCCCCTTTTACCTTTTTACACACTCTTCATTCACATTTAATATGAATGTACTTGACATGGGTAACCTTACGTTGGTTACACTTGGTTGTGAAAAGAAAGCTCCAGTTATCGTAGCGAGATAAAATATACACAAGTTTTTAAGTTTGATATTAAACTTTTAAACACAAAATGTTTCATCAAAATCGGTTCAATAGTTTTTTTCGCAATGATTAAACATACAAACAGATAGACACACCTCTGTTACAGTTTTATAATAGTACAGATCTCGTGACCAAATGTGTGACTCAACATCAAATTCTATAGAGCTATCGGAATAAACTTACAGGAATATCTCTTAATTAGTGGCACGATAATTATACAACCAACTCGGTGTGTGAGACCGAGTGGTAGATTCTCAGTGTGTATCAAACCATAAAGGAGTATAACTTTCAAATACGTTACGTAATTTAGATACACAAAGTTTTTTGTCCTCCAAAACATCCAAAACCGGCTTGGACCGACTGCTCTGCCTGATGCACGTGCGTAACTTTCTTTCCCAACGCAATCGCTTTTAATGCTGCCGATAAGACGAGATCCATAAGGAATACACCGAGGCGAGGTTATTATTTGTCCGCCTGCCGAGAGAAAGTGGCATTACCCGCCGTGGGGTTTCCTTCTACTCCGCGGGCTGCGAGCCAGGGTCGTAACACCGGTCGCTCCGCTGTTTCTTTGCAGTGGCGACGCGACGTGACCACGGAGCGCGGGAGGTCTTGTTTTGCTCCTTGGTGCAGGCTGTCCACAAGGAAAAAAATATTTCGTACCAACCTAGGCGAGAAAAAAGTACTAGATTTGAAAAAAAAAAAGTACTAAATTATGATTTCTTATGGTTTTTTTTAACAATTTAGGAAGTTATTATGACATTGCAATGCTCGAACTTAAATATCACACCACACATACATTCATTCCATAGTTTTTTAAAAATAATTACGCTTAATAATAAAACATATTGGAGTTACTGTAATATTATTATATTAAAGAAAAATGTACTAGATCTGTACTAGGCCACTAAAAAACTTATGAAAGTACTAGATCTAGTAGGAAAGTACTAACTGTGGACACCCTGCCTCGGTGCGAGGGGAGATCACCCGGAACGCCGAGCCTGCCCGGCGGCGAACGACCATAATCAAAAAGTACAACGATTACAAAAAAAAATTGGTTGTCTGTAAAGTCGGTTTACGGACGATAGTTTAACGTGACAACGTCATAACAAAACATTGATGAAATGATTGCATACTTCTATGAATAAAATTGAATCATTTTTATTGTGAAATGAAATATACAATTTAATTGATAAATTTACTTTTATTTGCACTCATTAATCCAAATATGTTTATTACTTAAACGAAGAGATTATTTTAACTATAACTTTTATACACGTTTGATATTTAACTTCTTCACAATCTGTGTTAATTCTGTTAAGGATAGGACGATGATAGGAAAAGGATAGGAAACGAATGGGAGTGTTTCAAATTTAATGTGCCTCAAAAAAGTCAAATCGATGGTTGTTCCAATCGAGTGGAAGAGAGATAGATGCGGCGCAAGCGTACAATGAGTGTAACGGGACACAGCGTAACGGGACAATGTGGGTAACGGGACACTTTTTCGTGCGTGCAGCCGGCGTTCATCGATTTATTTGACGTTGTCACGTCAAAAAAGTGAGCTAGTCTTTTAGTGCTGGCCAGAGATGTGTACATCTAACCCGTGCATATTCATAAGTTTTCATGTTGGCAAATACCTACACTTAAAATACGAAATTCGGACACGAAATTCAACGTAATTTTTTTTTAATAATGCCGAGCGTGATAAATATACTCAATTTGTGTTATCAACGACATTTCTTGATGCAAATCACACGTATTATCCGCACCTTCTGCCCGAGCAGCTACATAAACCGTCAAAACTTAAATTTGCAGAACAAAATTTTAAACTCTATGATGAAACGTTTCCGATCAAAACGTAAAAAAAAAAAAACTTGACAAAAAAACTAAAACCCGGCTTTAGACCTGATTTTCAACAAAGAATTTTTTTTCAAAATACTGCCCATTTTATTACCATTCATTAAACATTTAATGTTGTAAAGTTTCCCTTTGTATTTGGAATTATGGTTCGCGCTATCGCCACAGGTGGATAATAATTTTTGATATCCTGCGCCGTTATTTAGAAGTGAGTAATAATTTTTAATTCATTTTTATTTAGAAAAATGTCTTCTTTCTCTCTTTCTCTCTTTCTGCCGTTATATCTCTTACGATATACTTACGAGTCGAGGTTTGAATTGCCAAAGAGGTTTCACTTTTATCACGTGACCTGAGTTGCACGCGCATTTTTATTATTATTATTATTTCGCTTTGGACCACGTTTTCTGGATAATCTCCATGGCAACGGCTGCAGCATTGTTTATGATGTTTTCTTTCTTCGACTACCATGGCAAAGGCGGTTGCATTGTTGACGCTTTATTCGTCTCCATAGAAACGGCTACTGCATTGTTGATGACTCATAATATTCACGTTGGGATCATAATCCAGTCTTTGCAAAAATTACTATCTTTGCCATCATATCGAAGTACGGCACTGGTTAATTTAATGTAATTTGAAGGCACTTAAAAAAAAAAGGCCGTACTTGGTTTGCATTTCTTACCGTTTATCTTAGTTCCAAGTTGATATTCAAAATTATATTCATTTTTTTCCCCCCTCCGTTCGAGGCACGGCAACAGAGTACCCGCGAGGAGGGACATGTATGATGAGTTCTGCCTGTTGACTGCCGTAGCGAAGCACGGGTGCATCAGCTAGTATGATGATATAAAATGTTTAGAAATGATGAGTACTATTCCGTGACTAAATCTTGGATAGGATGTTTTCTAGGGGGGAAAACCCCACTTACAAATGAAAAAAAAAATTCTACAAGCGTCCAACGGAGCGAGGTAACGCAGTGGTAAGGCACTCGACTCCATTCCAGAGGCCTCGGGTTCGAATATCGGTCCGGCCATCTTGTTTTGGACTTTTCCGTGGTGCCCGAGATCACTCCGGACGGGTCGTTACCACAACGCCGAAATACCATAACGCCGAATGTCAAAATTGTCCACAACGCCGACAGCTAGAAAACTGCTGTGTACCACAACGCCGAAATAACAACTGAATGAATTTGTGTGAGTTTCTTAAATGCACCTTAACGCCGAAATACCACACTCAAACCTAACCTTACCTAACCTAGCGTAATATAACCTAACCTAACTTAACCTAGCCTAACCTAACCTAGTATAACCTAACCTAGTCTAACCTAACCTAGTCTAACCTAACCTAGTCTAACCTAACCTTTGTGGCAGTCCTGCAATGACATTTTTCTGCGTTAGTGTATTTCGGCGTTGTGGTAATACGGCGTTGTGGTACACAGCAGTTTTCTAGCTGTCGGCGTTGTGGTCAATTTGGCATTTCGGCGTTGTGGCATTTCGGCGTTGTGGTGCGTCCCCACTCCGGGCTGGTGCTGGGACGGTCCCTTATTCGAGCCGTCGCCGTCTCTTAACGACCTCGCCGCAGGTGAAATGTACTGCCCGAATCGGGCCTAATTGCCGGCGTGACACTCGCCGTTTTCAAGGCCCCCCGACCACTTGGACCACACGCGCCGTGTGCAGAGCTCCAGGAGAAACCACGTGACGTGAGAACTTGTAATAGGTGGGGGCCTATTAGGGATTGAAGGAAGACCAGAGCCTGGCTAGGACTGCGGATTACGTGATTGGAGCAGTTGGGTAATCAAGGTAAAAGGTTTCAGGTACACAGACATTTTATTCAAATTCAATATTAATTCAAAATTAATATAACGTCAACACTTCTGACAGTGTGGAATACAAAAAGGCCACCAAAAGGGCCACCGCCTCACTGACGACTCGATTAAACTTACATTTCTCCCCTGAGGTCGCACACGCACGAAGACTAAGTCGAAGCTCTCGGACTACATGCTAGTGAAATTAACAACTGGTCAGCTACTGCTGACAACCAAGCCTCACAAAGGCTACCAATAGAAGAAGGCCCTCCTCATGTCTGGCTTCTGTTTTGAAAATCATTTGAGAATACGCTGAAGGCGGCTGAGTAGATCGATCTCCTTCCGTATTTCGCTTTAAAACTTTAAAAGTGAAAATAACTAAAACGCGTGTTTACAGAGTAATTTATTTATCTTCATTTGCCATACGATTTTATATTTATCATACAAGACTGCGCGCCAGTTCGGAGTCTTGCGCTTAGAGGCGATACCGCGCTAGAAGAACCAGCGAGCGTCGCACTTATCATTCCGCTTCACTCACTAACACCCGTGACTAGGCGGGGATGTCTTTAGAAAGTCGCAGCAACATTACGAGTGCTGATAAATCAATGCCAAGCAAAGTTCTCACAAACTATTAAAAGCACTTCCTTTGCCACGAATGATTTATCGCCACATAATTGTTGCTAATTTACAATGTTGCAAACAAAATGTATTATCGACATGCACATTTACAACAAAGTATAAATGCTTACACTGTGATTTAACTAAAACAACTTTCTTCACTATTAGTTATAATCAGTATAAGGAAAAGTTTGTGTAACAAGCCAAATAATTGTAACCTCAAAGAAGTAGGTACCTATTACGGCCCAAGTAAACTAAATACATAAAATAAAAATTTCATTAGTAATTAAATGTACAATTAATTTTATTTGAATTTTTTTTGCTTGTCATAAATAAAATATACTGCTGCCGTTTTTCGAACCCAAAATTGGGAGAGTGTTGAGATCAAGGGTCAGAATAAGCTTTAACAAAAGTAGTTGACGTTTGAAATGTAAATTCACACATAAAGATACGCCTTAAAAGGCCCGGTAGGAAGAAGTAAATAACATTAATTTTACTGAGGAAAAAAAAAATATTTTCTTTATAGTTCTCAACAACAACAAAATGGAAACTGTTGCGTAATTTGAAGCAGCTGTACAGTTTGTGCTGGTTAGCACGGAGTGATATAGATCTCACTCGCATTTTATGTTTCATCTCAAATTTTCATAACACATATCTACAAAAGTCCCGAAACTTTTAATAATAGTCGTCAATCGCGTAATTTTCTGCAGCTCGAAAATCTGGCGAGGTGACCCGACAGAAATGCAAGAGAGCTACCAGCAAGTCCCGTAACTGCTCGTGACGCCAAGGAAACTCGCATGCACTGGAGCACTGGGACGCTCAAAGGTCCCCCGGGCCTAAAGGTCAAGGAGCACTTCACCTCGCGTGTGTGTCTGCACACGGCGAGGCCTCAGGCCTAACAGCTTTGAGCGGTGGCGGCCCTGGGACATTTACTTCTGCAAAGCCCTGGTTCCTGGGTCACGAAGGGCTTTTAACTGTTAGTAACTTTTTTATTTATCATTAGTTTCAGGCATAGGCGTGCCCAGACATTTCCATTAGGGGGGGCCCTGCTAAATTTTTAAATCAGAATCTGAATTTAGAATGTTAAATAGCCTAAATACATTCACTCATTGCCGTGTTTATATTTTTGTGCAGTATCAACGAGATATGTTTACTAGTTAATATTTATGTCCATATAATTTTAACAATCTTGAAAATATGTTTTTTTTTTTTTTCCATAGACAATGTTTAAAGGGTACTTACACATTTTTCCCTCTCGATTTTTCCAATAGCTTGGTCCAAATCTACCTTGAAATGAACTTCTTTTTGTGACTGCAAACACAGCAATTCAGACAACCAATCTTTAACAAACCTCTTAAAAAAATTTTTTTTGCTTGGCCATTTTAAGGGACCTCATGGTTTAAATAAACTAAGGTGGCTGTATTTCCAGAACGATAAAATGTTTAAAAATATTGTTAATTAGCATGCTGAAACCTGAAAAACAGTTTGAGTGTCCCAGTGCCAGGAATATACGAATATTAACGAACGCATTAGAGAAAATGCCGATCTGAGTGATTACATTAGGGGGGGCCATGGCCCACCTGGCCCCCCCTGTAGGCACGCCTATGGTTTCAGGGCCGGCGCGTCCATACAGGCGAACTAGGCAACCGCCTAGGGCGCCAAGTAGCTGGGAGGGCGCAGCACGACACATAACAGCTGATATAATATGTTTAACGATTATTGAAACTAGATGAAAATGGATTTTTGTAACAGTTTGGAATGTTTATATTGATATAAGTAATTATTCAAAGTCCACGGTGACCTGTTTATGATTTGTAATAAGTAAAAAATAAAGAAAAAAACAAGCCTGCTTACATTTGATTGTTGACAAAATCTTAGGCTTACGTGATGTATTTGAGGCAAGGACAATTTTTTTTTGGGTGTCCGGCGAGGGGGGGGGGGGGGATTAAGGTTTTTCGCCTAGGGCGCCAATTTACGGCCCTGATTAGTTTCCATCGATCTTTCACAGACTTAAAGAACCAAGGCTGGGAGATTGTTTACGTTTATGTGCGGAATACAATTCGTGATCAACAGGAAACTAATGATGAATAAAAAGTTATTCACACAGTTATAACCCCTTCGTGACTTTCGGCCCACCATTTATTTCTGAGAGTGACTTTACCAAGGGATGGAAGAACCCTTGGTGGCCGGGGGGGGGGGGGGGGGGGAAGGTTGTAGAATAGTCGCCAGAGGAAAGGCTCCCGGAAAAATTTGAAAAAATAAACTCATTCAATCAACATTTTCAACCCAACCAGCAACTTAAAAAAAATTTAATTTTACGTTGGTTTTGCTAATTTAATTTTACATCTTAAAAGTACAAAAATGAATAAGAATAAATAAATAATTTTTACGTAATGTATTGAATATGTTTCTACAGTTTCATGACAACCATTTTACTTCACAGGCGCAGGGGCTCCAAGGCCGGCCACCATTTTTTTTTTTTAATAATTTTTATTTCATGTGTTTGTCTAGTGTAACACTTAAAAAAATGGACATTAATGTGAAAAAAATTAAAATTTATTAGCACGTATACTCAAGTGCTGGTCAATGCAAATTTCAATTCATTTCGTATTAGAAAAACTTGTTAAGTGTTTATTGCCACGTACAATTACGAAATACCACCGGAATTTGATCGTCAGCATTCATAAAACTGTCCTGAGGATAATTATTTATCAGGAAAGAATATCAAATTTTAAGGGGAAAAAATTTTAGCAAAGATCGCAGGCTTTCGCGGCCATTGTCCAGAGTTGCTTGGCTTCTGGGTTGTAGCCGCGTCCAAGGCGAATATGTCACCGACGTTTCGGTCGACCTTGCAGTCGCCATCATCAGGGAGCAGTTACCAGACCAAATACCATCGTAGAAATTTTAAGTTCCAGGTTGGCTTAAAATTTGGTTTGAAAGAGATTTTTTTTAATTTTCCTAGGGATGGACCCGCAAAGTCTATAACTGCCACCGTACAAGTGCGTCGGTACAGTACAAACAGAGCGGAGCCCTGACCAGCGTTTCCCGAACAACCGGGCCCAGACTCGTCGCTCACAAATATACGAATATGTTGGACTCGAACCATTAGACCCACGCTCCCCCCCCCCCCCCTCATCAAGCAACGGAACCACTCGCAGGAACGTAACATTGAGCGCAAGTAATCAACCTGGTTCAAAATCTAGGTACATGCATCGTAGGTGACGTTCGAAGTTAACAACCCAAAATTCATACTTGGAATCTGACGTTAGTGTGAGGTCTCACGGAGTCCCGCCTAGTTAGGAGTGTATTTCGTGTTCGCGCCTCTAGCGAATGTGTCGCCTCTGAGCTCAAGGATGTGGACCGGCGCGCAGTCTTCTCGTCGTGCGTGGGGCAACCTATGAAACATGAGTGGTAACCGTAACATTATACTGCAGGGAAATGAAGACAAAGGTGTGATGCAAGGGAAGCCTAATAATGTACATCAAGATCTGTCCCTGCCAAAACACGCCCGAATATTCACCTTCGACCAACCACGGGTTTATTTATATATATATTTATATTTATATGTTTATTTTAATGTAGCTATACTAACCTAACTAACCGTCCATAGTGTTTTAAAGTGTTTTAATGTAGCTAACCTATCCAGCCACTTTTAATATTTGAATTATTTGTTCCTGCGCAAAAATAAAACAAATCCCGAGGTTGGCCGAAGGTGAATATTCGGGCGTGTTCGGGCAGGGACAGAACTTGATGTACATCTTAGGCTTCTCGCAATGCAAGGCCCTTTGGTGCTCTCAAGGAATATTTACCGGACGTTTCATGTTAAAAAAAAAAAAATATTCTAAAATTAGGCGTTTTAGCCATTTTCACTCTCCTATGAATTAAGCTTAAATACGAAATACGGAAAACGAACTACTTATCCGCCCTCTACGCATTCTCAAGTGCTGTTCGTAAACAGACACCGCTCTGGCAGCGGGAGCAGTTTCCAATGGGAGACCTAAGATGCACATCAAGTTTTGCCATTCCCGATTACACCCGAACAATTCACCTTCGGCCAACTTCGGGATTTGTTTTATTTTTGCGCAGGAAAATTAGTTCAAATATTAAAAGTGGTCGGTTAGGTTAGCTACATTAAAACACTATGGACGGTTAGTTAGGTTAGTATAGCTACATTAAAATAAACAGAGAAATATAAATATATATAAATACACCCGAGGTTGGCCGAAGATGAATTGTTCGGGTGTAATCGGGCAGGGAAGGAACTTGATGGACATCTTAGGCTTCCCGTTTACCAATCGCGTGTTCCTTTCCTGAAGATCTGCACTGCGCGTGGGCGGTCGCGCGACTGGACCGTCAAATGGCGCACAGAGCTACAATATTTCTGGAAAGTGTCTGTTCGATTACGAACAGGGGCCTTTCAGGAGGAAGAAGCAGGTAGGGGGCGAAATACCCGGGACTTTGGGCCCCCAGCGTAGTTTCAAAGTTAAGTTTGCAATGCCTTGGTTTACCCTGATACGACGAAACTCAAGCGTATATTGTTAACAGACACTTTAGGAAACATCACAAGTGTGCAATAAACGCAGTTCACGTTTACCGTTATGGTTACGGTATTTACAGTCTTTAATTTTTTTTAGTTCTTGGGCTTGAAAATTGTACATGTAAATAATACAGTGCACTGTTAAAAATTTTCACCTTAAATTAACTAAGAACGCTGGTTGTAAATTGTCCAGGGATCTTCCTAAAAGTATCGTTATCTTTGTAAATTTACGAGTACAAATTCACTTACGTTGAACATAACTCCACAAGAATAATCTTAGTTTATACGAAAAACATTTTAAAAAAAAACTGGTTACGACTCGTGCAAAAACTAATTATTTCTTTCACGTATGCGTTCAACTTTTTTATACAGAAAAACAGAATTCGGTGATTCAAATACAGCGTAGTTTCTAAGAAGATCCAGTTTTCTAAAATGTTTCTACTTAGAGGTGAATTCTTCGTTGATAAGTCAGTAAATTTACTGTAATTAATAGTGTTGGGGCCCTTAGTTTATACAAGTTTCGTTTCATTGTTCATGTTTAACATTTTAAAAAGAAAATGAACAAGGCTAAAACGGGAGTTTCGACGGGCGTTATTAGTTATTTAAAATTCTTGACACAGCAGTTTGGTAAGTGGTACAGAAAATTGCAGGGAGCCTTTATCTAAACATTCAAAATAATATTATAGGGTCATCGCTTAAAGGCTAAATTTTATCTTTCGTTCCGAATTTTACCACCGGAAATTAATCTGTTACCTAATAGCTGTCAACTGTTCCTGATTATAACATGCGTGACATTTGAAATCTTGTAAACAACGTTTTAACACAAAATACAAAAGAGCTGTCACAGTGAATTTACCTGAATAGCCCTAAAATAATTTAAATGACAAGAAAACTAAACTATCGTGTGAGTGTTCATTTGAAGCTCTGCATCCCGTTTTGCAGCATACGTTGATGAGGGCCCTCAATGACCGTTCCTGTCCTTTAGGGGTGTCTCTTCCATCTGTTTAATCCCCTCCTCCCTTCTCCACAAATATCATCTCCGAAATCTGCCCGCACTCGGAGCAGATTTGCAGGCAGTACTCTATCAGGCACAGATATATCAGTGTTTCCTTTTGTCTCAATGCATTAAATTTAGGCCTACACATGCTCAAGAAAACGTGTTTCTACGGTCATGCAGGGTGACATTTTTGTTGAATTTTTTTATCCTTCAATTATCCCCCCTCTCGGGGAGGAAAATTTTTTCCGACCTCTTTTTGATTTTTGAAACGAATCCAATAATTTTCGAGTAATATAGCATCAAACTCGGGAAAGTACGTACGTGAGCAAGATATATATAAACATCTACCACAAAAACAAAACAAAAAAATGTGTAAATGTGACCACTATTTTGAATAGTATTGTGTATGTGCACTACCCAACGTGATAATATCGATAAAATAAAAATAAAAGAGCTTTATGACTAATAAATATTTTAAAGATTTGAAATAACGATTTTCGGGAAGAACGAAAATTGTTTTCGCTCCAAGCTGAAGCATATACCTCGGAGCATTATTCGGAGGGTTGGTATCCGCAGCGACTCACCTGCTCATCAGAACACGCCCCATGGCCGGGGACAGCTGACTCCCAGGAGACGCGCGCGCTCGTGTTCTGTCTCTCTCTCTCTCTCTCGTGGCACCGGTGCCGGCGGCTGCAAGGATCTGCGGCCAACTGACCGACATCCTCTCCCGCGCCGCGCGCCAGCCCCGCGCACTTTCTCCCGCTTCCCCCCTCCCCCGTGTTCCCCTCCGCGCGGAGACGCCGACCCTCCCCCGACGCGTCCGGCAGGACTTCTTCCGCCGCCATCCCCTCCCCGAGACGCCGGCGGCGTGACGTCAACACAGCAGCAGCCTGCGCCTCGCTGCGCTCTCCACACACCACACACTCACGTTCTTCATGGGCGTCGAAAGGATATATTTTTTGAGGGGGGGACTTCAATTGATTTAGTTGTTGAGGAATATCCATCCCCTGGGGAAAAAAAGCGGGGAAAATTTCCCCCGGGAAAATTTGGGGTTTGAAGGTACAACAAAGGTGGTTTTTAGGCATTTTTCTTTCCTATATATTCTAATTATAGTTGGTTGCAATATATAATTTATTTTTTATAAAAAATATTTTCAGAGAACAAATTATTAAAAACACAGTTAACATATCTGCTGGTGCTATATCCACACAAAATCATTAATTTAAACATCAGGAGAAACCTGAATGTTACACTTAAATGCCGCAGCAGTATTAACAATATTTCGCACATGTACACAAACATAAGTAATAAAGTGATTATATTTACTATTATTATAGGAGGGGACGAAATTGAAGACTTTTATTATTGGGGGGGACGTGTTCACCCCCCCCCCCTTCCCCCCCCCCCCCGGGTTGCGACGCCCATGCGTTCTTTAAGTGATTCATGCCGCGGGGAATTTTCATTTAATACAATTTTTTTTTACACAAGCCATTGCAGTTTTGCACTGTTGTTTGTGCCCGATGATGGGCAATTGTTTTGTCATAATAAACCTACTGTGCTGTCGTCGTCGTGTTATCCATAATACCTGTTTATTTACAACGTGCTCGTATGTTTGCTGCGTTGTCCAGGTTTGTTTGTTGTCTTTCTGCATTTACTGTTCTTGTTGAAACTGTACTGTCGTTGTTACCCCACTGTGTTCGTCTGTTCTGTTACTTTTTCATGACTAAAATTCCTTGCAGTCTGATATTTTAAGTTTGAATGTGTTGTCCATCTACTTTATGCGTGAGGTTGAAACTCCCTTATAAACATTTTTTTTTTTAAATACTCGTTTGTTAATTTAACATGTTATTTCTATTTTAACATATATAATGAAAACCATTTTACGAGTAATTAAATTACTCAAGTGCTATAACTATTACTGTTTAGTTTCATCGTTGAGTGCAACTGTTCATCAGCTGATTTAGGCTTGATCTCTGTGGGTTTATGCTTTCCTTCTTATTTATTATTTTGCATTCTTGAATATTTCCCATGACAAACAATGCAAAACTGCAATGACATCATGTCCAAACCATCTACGTACTTGAACCATTCTTTACTGGCCCGCTCTGATAACACTCTGCCCCAAGCCAAAGTAACAGACTCCATGAATTCAAAATCATACAATCCTTGAAATGCTATGAAATATTTGTTTGGTTTCAATATTTACTAACTGATTTAACCGATTTAACACGATGGTGGGGGGGGGGGGGGAAATTCTAAAAGTGTAAGTAAACGCGACTATCTTCAAAATCGGGTTAATCCCGTGTAGACGTCTAAACTCTTAAGGTGGTAACTATACACGTGTTAGTGTTTGTGTGTTTGTAAGAAATAAACCGAAAAATACCGCCGGAGTTAGTTGCGGCATTCGGCAGGAGTAATTTCGTTACTGGAACGGAAGTCGCATGGAACATAAATGTGTAACCACGGAGCTGCCACCTGTGGCGGATGGCGCGATTCAAAGTTCACAAAGCCAAAGGGAAAATTTGTAGTATTAACGGGTTCATTAATTTTAACAAGATGGATAGTATTTTAACAAGTCCCTTGTCAAAAGTCAGATCCAAAGCTGGGGTTTAGTATTTTTTTTCAAGTCTTTCTCGTTTTTATCGGAACAGTTTCATTGTGTATTTTAAAATTTGTCTGCAAATGGAATTTCTCGATAGTCGACGTAGCTGTTCCAGCAGCGTATTCTAGCGATGGGTACGGAAACTTCATGTTATCGCGTCAAGAAATGTAGTTGTATAACAATTTTCATATACTGTATTTATCACGCTCGGCATTGTTTTAAAGAATTCTACACAAAATATCATACCTGCAGCCTCACTATTCTCTATTAAAATATCGTGTTCAATAAAAAAATACTAATAATTTTTATCTAGCTATACCAAATAAGCAAGAAGTTTCACTTATGTCACGCGTGGACTCCAAGTAAACACTTTTTTTTAATGCAGATATATAAGCCCTAGTATTGAACTTTTATTCAGCTAAAATAAATCATGAAAGAAGAATTATTTCTCATAGGCAGTACATGTAGGTATATATACTTTTACGTGAGATGATAGTCTCATTTTTAAGAGTTAAAACACACACGACGCAAATGACAAATATAATAAAACAGGGTTGAAAAATGTTTTTTTAAAAATAATTTATTAAAATCCAAATTATATAAAAAACACACTCATTGCTGCCAATATGACACAATTAAATAATCATTCGGTTAGTACACACCATAAAGCTAACTGCAACACGAGTTAATAGAATAAAAATCTAAACAATGTACAGGAGGATGTGTTTGTGATCAGGCGAGCAGAGTGGTCAAGGCATCGAAGAACTTGGGCCGGTCCTCGACCTTGAGCTGGATGACGGAGGTGTCGAAGTAGTCGAGCGACACCCTGGAGCGCGTCTCGACGGCGGCCTGCTCGAAGGCCTTGCCGAAGAAGCTGCGGGGCGAGTCCTCGGCGAGCGGCGGCGCGCCCAGCACGAGGCACGTGCCCTCGGCGTCCAGCGGCGCCGACGCCACGATGGGCAGCGCCGGCGCGCGGCGGTTGCGCGACGTGGCCACGTAGGCGCGCAGCACGAAGCGCGCGAGCAGCGCCAGGCAGTGCGGCCGCGAGAAGGGCCGCACGTCCGCGGCGCCCTCCTGCAGCACCACGTACACGAAGGGCCCGGCGCACACCACCTGGCGCGCGCCCAGCACGCTCTGCACCTGCTTCGACACGCACACCAGCAGCTGCTTGGCCTGCTCGATGCCCTCGTCCAGCAGGTCCTTGCGCGCCCGCGACAGGCAGTCCATGGCGGCCATGAAGCGCTCGCAGCCCGAGCGGTCCTTGGCCGGCGACTCCAGCACGGCCAGCATCGCGTACACCACGTCCGACGCGCAGTAGCAGTTGCCGAAGCCGTACTGCAGCGTGAAGGTGACGTGCACGATGTCCTCGAGGCCGTACTTGTCGGCCAGCTTCTCGACGGCGCCGCGGAACTCCTGCCGCAGGTTCAGGTCCATGGCGCGGAACTTCTGGCGGCTCTGCGCCAGCGGCAGCCCCATCTCGGCCAGCAGCTCGAACAGGCGCTTCTCCCCGCGCAGCGTCCACATGCGCAGCTTGCACGCCGTGTACCACGAGTGGCGCAGGCTCGCCTCCACCGTCCAGTGGCGGTACAGCGCCAGCCGCAGGTCCCGGTCGTACGTGATCCTGGCGGCGGTGCCGGCGCGACCCTCCTCGTCCTCGGGGGGCGGCGGCGCCAGGCGCGACGCGTG
The DNA here is from genome assembly GCF_032445375.1 of Bacillus rossius redtenbacheri. Taxonomy (NCBI): domain Eukaryota; kingdom Metazoa; phylum Arthropoda; class Insecta; order Phasmatodea; family Bacillidae; genus Bacillus; species Bacillus rossius. Next base: position 57,396,238 of record NC_086336.1, on the reverse strand, counting down.
GTTCTGCAGCTCGCCCGTCGCCAGCACGTAGCGCTGGTTCTCCACCTTGCCCAGCACCGCCTGCTCCGTCACCCCCACCACCGCCCACCACAGCAGGTCCGTGCTGTCCTTGGACAGCTTCCACGCCAGCTCGAACAACAGCGCCGCGCTCGACCGGCCGTAGTAGCTGAACTGCGAGTAGTCGAACAGCAGCTTGTTGCGCTGCTCGGCCCACAGGCGCCGCGCGCGCCGCCTCATCAGCGCCTGCTCGTCCAGCCGGAGGCGCTTGTTGGCCCTCGACTCGCCGGCCCCGCCCTCCTCCCCCGCCTCCTCCTCCTCGCCGGAGCCGCCACCGCCGCCGCCGTCGTCGTCGTCGTCGTCGCGGAACAGGTCCTCGAAGCTAGGCACGCCCTCGTCGTCCTCCGGCCGCCCCAGCAGCCGCACCTGCCCGCTGCTGTACACGTTGCACACGTCCGTGGGCCGGTGGCTGTCGGCCACGAACAGCACCACGTCCTCGGCGGGCTGCAGCGCCTCCACCACGTCCACCGTGCCGCCGCAGTTGACGAGCACGACGAGCTTCACCTCCGGGTTGGCGTCGAACGCGTCCTGCATGTCCTTGAGGCCCTGCACGGGCACCAGCGTGTACAGCACGTGCTCGAAGTGCAGCAGGTGCAGCAGGATCTTGCAAGCGCATATCGCGTCGATGTCGTAGTTGACCAGCAGCAGGATCCTCTTGCCGACCAGGACATTGTAGAAGTCCTTCTTCAAGTCCTCCACGTACATTGTCCGGCATCCATCCGGGATGCGGCAGGACGCGCGGCGTGCAGCTACCCGTGCATGCTGCTGCGGTCAGCACGTCTGGAACACACCCGCACACACTCTCATCTCCTCTCCGCCCAATGCTTCCATTACACCCATGTTCTTATATAGACATGCCAGCCATCTTAGACCAGGTAAAATAAATTATCTGTTCCTTGCCAGAGTACATTTCGAAAAAAAAAAAAAAAAAAAAAATCCGAGCAACGACGGGGGCGAAGACATGAGCTCAAGCATCTAGTCAAAAAGCATTTTATGGGGAGGGGGGAAAAACAACAGCGGGATCATGAGAAAACTAATCGACTTACGGCAACGTACAACAAACACATTTAGAGTTTTTCCTCCTTCTGGGAAGGGTAAGGGGGGGGGGGGGGGGGGGGAGAATAAACCATACCAAGGCCCCTACTCGAAATACAGAAAGAAAGAAAATTTAAATATTTTAACCCAGCGCAAGCTAATGAGTATTCCAGGATCACCAAACTGTAAACTTTTCTTAATAAAACTTTTTTTGTTTTTAATCCCCGGGCTTTGTAACTACTACGCGTGAAATTACCATGCAGACAAGAGGAATGTGAACGGCCGCAGTAGTTAATTGTAACGCGTCACGGGAAGAAGAGCCAAATAAGCACTAACCGGAAGTTGCAATGTGAATCGAAAGTGATGGATGGCTCTCAGTGTTTAGAAAGTCAGCTGAGAAGCTGAGGCCTACGTTTATCTTACGAATAGGAAAACTTCCGTGATCCTTAAGCCTAATAAGTTCACACACTGGATGGGCTCTTTCTTCAGCACTGAAGTGGGGAAACTATTTTTTTTCTTTTACTTTTTACACCATCATTTGGGTAATTTCACTTTCATGTTATTAGTTTCGTTTTAAGCTCTATCTCACACACGCAAAGAAGTTTTTTTTTTTCGTTGTATTTTTCCGTCATTACTTTTTAAGGGCTTTTTTATCAATTTTTAATTTTGTTATTCAGCCACAAATATTTCTAACAGATATTCACTTAGTGTAATATCATGCCTTGCGCGCCTTTTTACAAACATATTACACGAAGTGAATAACTGTTAAAAATATTTGGAGCAGAACAAATGAAAGGAACGTATCGGTTAAAAATTTAATAATAGCCCTTTAAAAAAGATTAGCTTAAATATGTATTTTTTTTTCTCTAAAATTTAGTTATTGCTTTTCTTGTGCGATTTTAACATTTTAAAGCCAATTTTTATTTTCAGGTTCAAGACCTTATTTTACGACAAACCATTTGAAATTTTTTTCTTTCTATTGACCATACACTGTACTGACTATTTCTGTACATTCAGGTAGTGACTCCCCTCCATCACGCAGACTATCACGTCATCACCACGACTCCGCTTCAAGGTGAACACGTCACCAGGCCCCGCGTCGCAAATGACATTAATTAATTAATTAACTCGGGGCAACACGCGCGCACGTGTGGCAAATTAACGGCGATACAGTTATAGTTTGTTTTTCTGCGTGCCCGGGAAAGCACACAGAAATATAAAAAGGGAGAATAGCTAAGAAGGGCTACTTTAAGTGCCTCCAACATGTTACTTGCGGAATAACAGTTCCGCGAAGCGCCCACACTTTCAAGAGAGGACTCTCCAGAAGGGAAAGGTCGCTGTTTAAGTGAGTACCCAACTATACGAGCGACACAAGGCGAATGCCGGTGACCATGAACTTCGAAACAGGATCTGACACGCTTGTAACAGCGACCGATTGTCTACATGGCCGGGGAAGACCGAGTCATACGCGAACCACCGCACGTACCTATACTTAACATTCTTAGCGTATTCGTCTCCACCTGGATATAGCTCACCTTCACACCTTTTTTTTTTTTTTTACTAAGAATAACGTCTCGGCGAATACTTTCAGAATGTCCTACGTCCGTTTAATCGTTTAACTACCGAAAAAAAAATTAGTGCGTTACACAGCGTTTATGCTAAAAAAAATTTATTCCTCACAATATATGTATTAAGAGACCTATCCTCTTAACTACAAATAGCGAGCGGACCTTGGGTAGTATTGACATGATCTTAGATCGTGGGTTCAAATACCATCCATACCATAGACTTTTTTTTTATATAATCAGTCGCCTCCAGAATTGGACGGAGACGTTAATGTCCTATGAAATAAAATAAAAGGCACCACAATGCATTTTTCGAGATAATCAGAAAATCGTTGGCGACAAAAGTCTAGCGTGAGTAGGCAAGGTGCCAATAGCTCAGCCACCGTCGATTACAAAGAGAAAATAAACCCGGTTATATCCATTAAAAGTCCCACGCCACGTCACGACATATTACAAGTCTTTTATTATATTTATTGAAAATAAGGTTAGGCAGTTAAAAAAAAAAAAAATTTTTTTATGGCTCATTCCTGAAAATTTCTTCTTGGTGTTTTTTTTATCCACCTGATATGTTGACAGTTGAGGCAAGGTTTCATTCTGTGCCGTCGCGGACAGAGATAAACTACGAGAGTTTCCAGACAGTCTGCAACACCCTGTACTACATCACACTCACTGTCGGGAGAGAGCATGATGTCACGTGATTGGTCGCTTTCTAACTCGCCATCTCCACACTGCAAAACCACGCCTGGTTATGGTTAATAAGTAGGGGCAGGCATTTTTCGCGAAAAAATCTGAACGCCTATTAGACTGCAACAAGGTATGCCCGCACCAGCGGTTTCTTCCTTGTGATTGGCGACCCTCTGCGAGAGAGTTACTGTCTTATTTGACAGAGCCATTCAGGACGCGTTTGTTTCTACACTGAATTACTGTGATTGGTGGTGTAACAATCGACGTGTACTTGAAATAAACCCAATCACGTAACACAGACAATGCTACAGTGTTTAAACTTTCAGTGAGTCTCAAAATCTTTTCGCGAAATATGCATGCCCCTATTAATAAGTATGGGTATATTTGTGTGAGTGAGGCAGTAAGATGCTTCTAGAGCGGTATCGCCTCTGAACCGGCGCGCAGTATTCTCGTCGTGCACAGGACAACTGTGAGATCAGAGTAGTAAACATAACATTATATGGCGGAGAAATTAAGACAAAAAAAATAATGCGAGTCCCTTGGGTACTTTCAAGAATCTCTACCGAACGTTTCATGCCTTAAAATGTTACTGAAAACATAAGTTTTCAGCCATTTTCAATCACCTAAAAATAGGGCAAAAGAACTAAACATACGCCCTCTGCGTGTTCTTGAAAGCTGTTCGTAAACAGACCTCCCTCGGATGTCTTGAGCAGCTTTCAAATCGCGTGTTTTTGACGTGCCGTCTAATAAATCGATGAACGCCGGCTGCACGCACGAAAAAGTGTCCCGTAACGCACATTTTTCCGTTACGCTGTGTTCCGTTACGCTCATTGTTCCGTTACGCTGTGTCCCGTTACGCTGTCGGCGAGTGCAGTAATAATAGGTTATGTTACAATTGACTAAAAAATTATGGTGATTCATATAATTGATGATAGATATTTGATTACACTTTATTTATATGAAAACTTGTTCATAATTATATTTAAACTTTATGGCTAAACGCCAGCTTTTAAAATTAATTACAAGTCATCTACACGTGAAATGTTTCGTCGACTGTTTATAAAGTGAAGTGAAAAGTTAATGTAATTTTCATTGCTTATTACAACAACAATTTCGGCAATAAAGGTTAATTATTCTTGCATTTTAAAAATCTGATTACTAGTATAATTTCAAGTATTTATTCTTTTATTATTAAAATAAAACTGATTCAATTTTATTCATAAAAGTATGCAATCACTTCATCAATGTTTTGTTATGACGTTGTCACGTTAAACTATCGTCCGTAAACCGACATTACAGACAACCAAGGTAAAGGTATCTAAAATGCTGTGTCCACGATGCAAACACGGGCGCGGACGAGCAGCCACGCACCCCCTCTACGCGGTGAGAGAGAGAGAGAGCAGGGGAACAAGGTCAGCGGGACGGCCGCATGTAAACAGTTTTCCCTCTCGGGCGAACGAAACGAAGAGTGCGCGCGCCGAGTGTGTGTGTGTAGGAAGGAAAGTGAGCGGAGCCACAAGAACACCGCGGCGCTCTCCACGGTGACGTCGTAGTTTCCTCGTGTCGCGGGCGTCTTCCGTCTTCCGTGACCCGCGCGGAGGCGCTAATGCCGCGTTCCGTTACACGCGAGACGCAACTACACGCAACCAGCAACCAAATTACAGTCGTCAGCAAAACCACAATTATTAAAATAGTAAAGCGGAAAACAAATTTCCAACCAGATAAAAACTGTCAATAATTTGATTTTAAAATATTTTCTTTCACTGTGCGAAAGTTCAACAGTTGTTAACATGGTGTACACCTATAAAATTTGCGTCTTTACGTTTTCGGAACACTTTCCTTCAAATATTGCCGTCGGAAACGCAAGCCAAAAAGGCAAGAAATTGGAAGTTGAGCGATGCTAGCGTTGCACTTTTTTTGTCTTGCGTTTTTTTTTTTTTTTTTTTTTTTTTGCGTAGTTTATAAACCCGGCCTTACCTCCCGTGAAGGCGTACCCGCGGAAATAGTTCCGTCGTGGTTACAGTACACTTGTTCGAGAGATTTATTTTTCCTTTCAACGAAATGGGAGTCGCGCTTGTGTTCAAAACCGAATGTGATGGCGCAAAGGTAAAACTTTGTACTCAAATTCGGAAAGACTCGGGTTGGAATCTCAGTCCATTCATCCTGGTATCTGTTTCCCGAGACTACACCGGGTACATGTTGGGACGGTTCTTTATCATAAGTTAAGGTTTAAAAAACGCATTTTCAAAACAAATTACTACAAGGTAATTGCAATATATACTCCAATATGATTTTTTTTATACATCTCAAAAATCAACTGCAAAAAATAAAAATTGTTCTTCCGTAAAAAAAAAACATTTACACATCTGCACTTGACGTTTAACTACATAGCTCACCCAAGCCCGTATCCGAATCCGCCTGAAGTATATACTTAGGCCGGGCACACACACAATGAGGCACGACACATTTTGTCTGATAGTAGTTGACTTACATGTATTTATATGAAAGCAATGCACACAGAATCAGACGCGGCACGACGCGAGGCCACAAAACTGATGAAGTGTTAAAAACATTACTAATTTTAGTTTAAAAAATTTGTTTTCGATAAAATTTATTTCCTGAAGAAAATATTGGTTGTCTGTAAAGTCGGTTTACGGACGATAGTTTAACGTGACAACGTCATAACAAAACATTGATGAAATGATTGCATACTTCTATGAATAAAATTGAATCATTTTTATTGAATTATCACTATTTTGTATGGATACAAAGAAGGAATGAAATGAAATCTATAATTTAATTGATAAATTTACTTTTATTTGCACTCATTAATTTAAATATGTTTATTACTTTAACGAAGAGATTATTTTAACTATAACTTTTATACATGTTTGCTATTTAACTTCTTCCAATCTGTGTTATTCTGTTAAGGATAGCAAGATGATAGGAAAAGTAGGAAACGAATGGGAGTGTTTCGAGTTTAATGTGCCTCGAAAAAGTCAAATCGATGGTTGTTCCAATCGAGTGGAAGAGAGATAGATGCGGCGCAAGCGTACAATGAGCGAAACGGGACACAGCGTAACGGGACAATGTGAGTAACGGGACACTTTTTCGTGCGTGCAGCCGGCGTTCATCGATTTATTAGACGTTGTCACGTCAAAAAAATGTTAACAGTGGACTGCGCAAGGTCGGAAACGACGCCGCAAGCGCCACGCATCGCTCGACCCGGGTCGAGCATGGTTCTTTTCCTCGCCACCGTCATAGCGACGACGCGTCGCCGGTATGACGGCGGAGTTGTGACGGCCGCGTGAAAATGCGAGCACGGATCCCATCGTCATATCTCTCCCGTCATCGCTAAGGCGCCTTACCTACGACGGCTTGGCAATCGATAATATGCAGAGGTTGGCAGTGAATTTACAGAAAGGATGTGTTTTATTTGGCAGTTGGTGTATCTGCTAGCAATTTACAGCCAATAGAAAACTACCTACACGAAAACAAGATTGTGGACATTCATAAACTTAGGCATGTGTCTATCGAATTATATGTTTTCCACAACTATATTCAATATTTATATCATTTGTCATTGTACGCCTGTTGGTTTTCCGTAAATATAAGTTTTACAGATTATTTTTTGCCCAGTAAAACACCCGTCACGTCTCAGTCTCAGAATATAATAAAATAATTTTACATAGCAAAGTCGTTTATGATTATTAAAAAGTATATAAAAAGGTTGAGTGTATTAGAAACTGTGAAGGTTTGTAGTTTTTAATAGGACAATATTATTTAGCGATCTTATAAAACGTGTTGCCCGTTATTATTAATTTTGTTTTCAATGGTCAGTTGTTACTACTTAAGATCATTATGATGAAAAAAATATATATTTAAAAACACTCTTGTGACTCGACGTGAAACATTACAATACTAGACCTGATTTAATCATTTTTTGGTAATTTTCGTCACCGTTCAAGTTAATTTGCCGATTTGAAGGTACCGAAACAACTCGGTGTGCTATACGTCCCTTAAAGACTGTTAAAAAATACTACTGTTATATATTTAATTACATTATCCTTAGACTTGTTTATAGCATATTTTCTAGTACACTGCAAGTTTTATTCACACTATTTTGTACCGTAGCATATGTACTGAATGAATACGCTGATAATATTATTTATTTAGCATCTTTCAAGCTTGAAACAATATAACACGAAGTCGGTGTTGTTAATTAAATGCCTGAATATAATTTATTAAGTAAATTGTAGTTGACAGTATTGTGTGTGCAGTTTATAACAACCAGAAGAGTAGAGGAACTAAAAATACCCTTTAACGGAATTATTTACTTTTCACACAAGCCGCTCCTCTCACAAATTACGATTTTCGTATTAACTATAAACACGAAACCCGTCAATTCTACACGAGACACTATTATTCCTACATTGTTACCATTTTATCATACTGACAGTACTTGAGCGAATCTTAGGTGAATAAAATACGTTTCAATATGCGATACAGCAGGAGCAAACCTAGCCACCAACGAGGGTGGGGAGTAGGCCTAACCTAAAAGTCACTAAATCATGTGAGGAAATGCTTTCTGTTTAAAATGCGATAAAACGAAGGTTTAAAATAACCATCAGACTACTATGTATTAATCAGCGGCATTTTTGTGTATTTTCAACCTTATCAATGCATGTATTTTATTTTTACAAGTGATTTTTTTTATTACACATAAGGAAGCTGAAGGGAAAATTAGTTGTTTTTAGAAGTTTAATAAACCACACGCTTATAGGTGTTTTACACTTAACTTTTATACAGAATAATTAACTAATGTGATGTTTTCTTCTATCTTGTTGAAATATTACGTTATTTTGTCTTGACCTTTATTTTTTTTACTATGTGATATGACAAAAGTAGGCAGATTGGCAGTTTTTTAGTATGATATATTTTGGTAAACTGAGTATTGTGCAGTTAAAAATATCGAGAAAAAAATAATTAATGTGTCTCATTCACACGAAACATAGAAACTATTTATTTATGCGGCGTGATTATTATCGGAAACAAGTTGTTTCGAAGTTTGTTCAGAGAAAAACATAACCTTTTTTGAGATACGTCGTATATCTCACATAGGCCTACGTAATTTATGAGTAAATAGAATTGAGACAAAACCTTAAGTTTCACGAAAATATATTATTTAACTCATTTGAAAGAATTATTTCCCAGTATTAAATGAAAGTTACGCACGTAGTCGGCATTATGACGGGGTTATGACGGCTATGACGGCCTTACGACGGGCAAACCATCCCGCCTTACCTATGACAGGCATGTCGTAGCTAAGGCGTCTTACAGTAGGCGAAAAAAGATCCATGCTCGCTTTTAGAAGCGAAGCGTCATACCGATGACGCGTCATCCCTATGACGGGCGAAAAAGAGAACCATGCTCGACCGGCCGGGGTCGAAACCCCGAATCCCCGCGCAAGTGGGGCGCGTGGCGGGCGTCGCCGCGAGATCGCGCGGGCAGGTCTCGAGCCTGGTGCTTCGCTGATCGCCTCCCCCCGCCCACCCACACACCCCGACGTGCCCTCGCAACCCCGCGCTACGTGCTAGCTCCGGCACCCGTCTGCGCAACGCCCCGACTGCGGTGTTGCCAGATTGAGCGGAAAGCAGCGGACTGAGCGGGTCGTTACCACAACGCCGCAATACCACAACGCCGAACGTACAATAACGCCGAATGCCAAATTGACCGCAACGCCGACAGCTAGAAAACTGCTCTGTACCACAACGCCGAAGTACAGTAACGCCGAAAAATGTTGCTGTGGGGAGGGGGGGCCACAGGAGCAAAATGAAAAACAACTGAATGAATTTGTGTGCTAACCTTACATAACCTAACCTTTGTGGCAGTCCTGCAATGACATTTTTCGCGGTTAGTGTATTTCGGCGTTGTGGTACACAGAAGTTTTCTAGCTGTCGGCGTCGTGGTCATTTTGGCATTTCGGCGTTATGGTTTTCGAAGTTATTGTACGTTCGGCGTTGTGGTGCGTCCCCGGACTTGAGCTATTAAATATGCTGGTTTTGTTAACGATATTTTACATTAAACGTTTTTTTTTAATTACATCGCGTAGCAAAAATTTATGTTGAATACTCATTCTTTTGGATGGTTGGGCATCATACGTAAACCAATCTTTGCAAGTGTAGGAGTCCGTTTCCAAATACGAGCCCCTCGTGGTGTAACATTATCTTTGTTTGGATATATTTAATGTTTTATTATAATTGTTATTCAAAGAAGCCAATGACTGCAAAAACTTGTGTTGCTACCTGTGCGGTTGGTAGCACCGTCTGTGCAGTTAACAGAACGATTTTTTTCTGAGCAAGATCCTATCGCTAAAAATTTTTTTTTAAAAAATGGAGTTACACTATTTGTGCTTTAAGGCCCTCATATATAATGTAATAAAATATTTCACCAAACTCGTACACACATCCGATTTTTTAAAAGAATTACAAGGGAAAAAAAACATAATTGATAAATTATTGCAAAAAAAAAAGCTAGGCGGAGAAATGAAGGTAAAGATGTACCGCAAGTCCCTTTCGAGTGCTTTCAATAATCGGTACCGAGTGTTTCATGTCATTTTCACTCCACTTTAAATACAGAATTTTGTAAACGAAATACGGGAACAGAACTACTCTTCCGCTTCAGAGGATGCTTAACTGTTTTTCGTAAACAGACACCACTCGGATTATCTGGGGCAGTTTTCAAATCTCGTAGTTTTTTCTTTTTCTGAAGCTGTGCGCACCGTGTGTGTGTGTGCCCGGGTGGGTGGGGGAGTCTTGAGTTTTATTTCAAGCCGATTTTCTGGGGATTTCCAGCCCAGTTCCAGAGAACACTGCCCGGCCGCAGCAACACTCGTCCTGCGTCGTCACGTCACGTCACGTCACGTCACGTCACGTCTTTACCACAACGCCGAACGTACAATAACGCCGAAATACCATAACGACGAATGCCAAATTGACCGCAACGCCGACAGCTAGAAAACTGCTGTGTACCACAACGCCGAAATACAGTATCGCAGAAAAATTTTGCTCCGTGGAGGGGGGGGGGGGGGCCACAGGAGCAAAATGAAAAACAACTGAATGAATTTGTGTGCTAACCTTACCTAACCTAACCTTTGTGGCAGTCCTGCAATGACATTTTTCGGGGTTAATATATTTCGGCGTTGTGGTACACAGCAGTTTTCTATCTGTCGGCGTTGTGGTCAATTTGGCATTTCGGCGTTATGGTTTTCGGCGTCATTGTACGTTCGGCGTTGTGGTGCGTCCCCGTCTCGTCACGTCACTTCCTCGTTCCTCGGAGGCACCTGGCGCCCAGACCAACGGCGACAGCAACAGCAGGTCGTGAGCTCAAGTTTAGACTACCATGTTTTCGAACCCACCGACTCACAACCGCACATGGGACGGTCGTGTGCATAGACGAGAAATGAAAATACATATTTATTTCTGTTACGGGCGCATGAGAGTAGAGTAGGAGGCCATTTTGACGGGACTAGACACCTGTTTATATTTATCAATCATACTGTGGCAAGAAATTGTCGAGATATTACGAGGGATATACGACGTGAAGTAAGTACCGTTTGGTCATTAAAAAAAAATAAACTCGTGAGAAAAAGTTATTATTGGCGGTTTTAGTTTACTACACATCTACTTCGCAATTTCACACAGTCACCACTCAGTTCCAAGCACTTTTCGTAACCCCTCTGCATAGAAGCTCGCCGCCTGGGAATGGAACGAACGCCTCGACCATAGGCATCACGGGCTTCGAATAGGCAATGCGTGTAGCCTGGGTACAGGCGCTCAGTAAACAACCGTGAAAATCTCCGCACTCGAGTTTAAAAATGATGGCTACCATTTTTTGAAACGGAAAAGGCGTCATTCTGTATGATTTAATGAAACGTGGGTCCAACAATTACCGCAAAATTTACAAAATTTCGTTTGTCAACTGGCTACAGAGAAAAGTTACATCAGAAAAATGCAAACAACAAAAACACTGATCATCAAGTCATATGTACAAATATTGTTTGTTAAAAAGGAAATTGCATTATATGCAAAGGCATAGAATAAAATTCTGAAATGGCTTTACGCAGTCAAGGCAGTTTATACAAAATTAATATAATGTGAATATAGCGTTTTACCAGGGAAAATTTTGAAACAGAAAATTAAGAATTAATATTACTATCACACATTATTCTTGTGATTATTTTCCAAGCAGTAACAATGTATTAGCGGCTCTGTTCAAAAAAGGTGAAATAAAAAATGCAATGTTTTATTTCCAACATTCAAATGAACATTTTTAAAATTATTTACTTAAGTTTGTTACATGCCGACCAACAATTGGGGAACTTTGTTGGTAGACGTCACATGCCCATCATAAATTCTCTGTGAAAAATTGAGAACAAGCTTTGCTACCATTTTAGTAACATTAATTTAACATATATTAAATTCATAAACTAAGTTAACTATTTGTTTTATACTATTTCTAACTAATTTTATTGAATATTCTATTAAATATTTATTTTCATTTTCTATTTGGCAGTAATAATTTATCCTATTCTGCTAATTAATTTCAGTTTTTTTTTCCAGAGAATATTTGCACTAGAGCAAATAATTCTGCCAATGTTAAGATTCTGCTTCATCATCTTTGTTCAGTTCAAATGTACAACAAGTAAGACAAGTGGTGGGAAAACTTGCATTTGGTTTGTGAATGCACAATTTTGAATGTTTTTCATTGGCGTGTTTGGTTAATGTTACTGTACCCAAAGTTTCATGCCAACGCATGAGATATAACACAATTATTTGTATACTTAAGAATCTTGATCATATATATATATATATAAATAAATTTTGTGATTTTACACACTTTTCCATTTATAGTTTCTCATTTATACTGATTGCTCACCCCACTACTTCCCTGATCTTCATAGCCCTCTCCATTTTAGAGTTCTCAAAAATACCATTTAAGACTTTTTTTCTCCACAAAATACACTGAACCATACATTTACTTTTCAGAATTTACAATGTACACTCTTTCAGTTTTACAAAAGAGGCATTACAATTTTTCTTCAAGAACAAATTTTTTTTTTTTACTGTTGCTAATAAATGCCTGCCTTTTTTATTCTGGAAAATTGAAACAGCCAATAGCTTCTAGCAATATTATTATTAATTGTGCAATTGTGATGGAACAGTTTATTTAAGCAGTGTATACTAATCAACTCATAACTTTGCAATTTGAAACATGGCATTGTATTAGTTTGGATGCAGTAAGCATTCACATGTTACTCTCATTACAAGCTAAATTGCAATTAGAGAACTATTCAAAAATTAAAAAAAATACTGATGATTACAACACTACCATTTAACATGACACTACTTTAACCGAAAACCAAAAATGTCTCAATCTTTAGATTAATTAATGTAAACATGCACATATTGCACTTAAGGTTATCAGTTATAACATCAATAATTACCTAAAATAAAGTATTCTATAAAATAAAAATATACTATGCTTGTATCAAGTATTGCAGTCCATTACATACTATAAATATTCATCCCTATCCCTAAATACACACAGTTCTTACATTCAAATGAAATAAATACATAAGAACACAATTATTCAAATGACTAGGGAAAATCAGGTCGAGTGAATATTTTTACCTACAAAATTTACTGATTCTAATGTTACTACAATGTTATAACAATATATGGATATGACAACTTTAGGATGTGCAAATAACAAACTTGTATGGTGAAGAGAAAACAGATAAAGATAAAAATCAGCAAGAGCAGAAATATCTAGGAAGTAATTATCAAGCAGAGCATCACCCAAAAAAAAAACAAAAAAAATCTGAAAATGCATATAGGTATATATATTTTTTTTACTTCCTGAGATTTTCCCCCAAAATTATAAACATCTGTAATGCACAGTGTTGTGTTATGAACTTGACCCAATACTTTATTGGTATTTGAAATAATGTAAAATTGTGTGAGCAGTTTTTTTTTAGGTTAGATACACTTAAAATACTGTCAAATAGTGTGAAAGGTTTGTACGGTTCGTTAAAATAGGTAGATATTTTCTAAACAACCATTTACAATTTACAGTACTTTAAATTTAGCTAACCAAACTTCAACCGTTAATACTTTTAAAATATGTACTGGTAAACTACTTACTATTTTGCAATTCCATTTTTAAAAAAAATATTAGGAAAAAATTTCAGGAACCAAACAATCCATTTTTAGATTTTTTTTTGTGTGTAAACATCTTAGCTCTCGGTATACAGCATTTGGTAGGAGAAATTTTGTGAAAATAGAACGGAAGTCAAGGAACGTAAATGTGGGACACGTGTAGCAAACATAAACCTGTGTATAGTCAATCTCTTAAAAATTAGGGTATATAACAAACGTATTGGTATGCCAAATGAATCTTTACGATAGTGAAACTACACTGGAATATATTTGCTAAAGTATAATAGCCTTAATAAAAAGTAATCCCAAGTTCTAACATATGTTAGGAAAATGGCTTTACATTGGTGATGGTACATAGTATCCTCCCAAAACTCAAATTGTCCCGATAGATTAGTGGTAGAATGAGTACTTGTTAACCTGAAAGGGAAGGATTCAAATCTCGCCATTGGAAATTTTTTTTTAAATCTTTTCTAATAACATAATGATAGAATAATAATATTGAATCAGCGCAATAAGATTAAGGTTTGTTCATTGAAAGTATTTACCGACTGATTTCAGTAATTTAAGTAAAAACAGATTTACAAACAAATAGATACCTACTTAGTGTTATGTGTTTTAAAATGTTTCAGTTCAATATTTCAGTAACATCACAGAAGTCTAACTTCGAACAGAAATGGAAACATTTAAGTATTAACTGTTTAATGACTTTTAACAACATAGGCAGTGTTTTAATAAAATTCCTTGTCGAAAATCAATTCCAAAGCCGAGATCTATTGGTCTCCGACGTTTAGTTTTAAAAAAAATATCTGAATGATTGCGCTATGTTCGTAATGCTTAGAGAACCAACAAAATGTTAAACATCTTTGATGCCACGTTCGTCCAAATACAATTTCCCTTGCTAATAAATTATATAGGTATTTTTTAAGTTATTAGATTTTCGTACGACTATTCAAGTTAACAAAATGTAATTCAGGATAGTTTCACTACCATAACGTTTATTTTGGCACACCAATACGCTTTGTGCATCGCCTGATGATCGCGAAACATGCACGGGTGCATGTTGTCACACGTGGGTCTGCCATCGTGACGACTTCAGCTCATGACTATAGCAGCTTCTGCATGCATATGAATCGTACTTTCAACCTGTCAAATTTCCGTTGTGTATTGCAAGCTTACTTAATTGCATTTCTGGTACATCCTAAAATTTCACCCTCAATACACCTAAAGAATAAAACCTCAAAAACGGAGGCAATGATAACTCCGGTCTACAGGAAAATGTCACTTGTTCAGCGTTGAGGCAATTACATGTGACGCGTTTCAGTACTTCTATTGTTCGGCTAGCCCTGAGAAATCAATAGTACCATCTTGTTATACATAATTATAGATAGGTTTGAAAAGGGGGAATAATTTTTGCAATTTTTCCTCAAAATGAATGCTTTTCTCATATTTATCATGTTCTGTGTTATTTTTAAGAACTCTACACTAAATATGGTGTCCGAGTTTCGTATTTTAAGTTTGTTTGCAACGTGAACAAAAATGAGAGCACATGAATATGCTCGTTACCGAGGTTAGATGTTAACACATCTCTGTCAAGTAGGCCTACTGAAAGACTTCCTCACTTTTTTGTTTGTATATTTATATTTAGCTACGGCCCTCTCCTTACTAATTGTCCTACAGCTATATCTTGCAGTGTTAAGTCCTTGGTCTGAATGAAGACACACTGGCATGCAGTGGATCGCGAATGCGAAGGAAGACACAATCTGACCATGCTGAGGTCCCCTGCTCCCAATCCCCACACAGCGCCCACACCAAGGCTGGCTAGCCTACACTAACATACAATTTTGGCTACCGTTCTAAAAAATAACATTTTTACTAATTATTTTGCATGGGAATGCGGGAGTATCTGCATATTACAACGCTACTTAACTAATCTTGATTATGGTACAATGCACAAATGCTAAGTTTATTGGGTCATGTTTACATTTTGATACCGGTATCACTTTAAGTTAATTACATATGTGGAATAAAAAAGTGTATGATGTCATGGAAGATGACCAATGAAAAGTGAAATGGAAGTAATATAAATTTTGTTAAATGGATATCAAAGGAAGAAAGAATAATGATGTTGGCTTGTTTTATTACAGTTGGTTTTGGCTGTAGAAGGTTAAGGAATGGTCATGTCGTGAGTTGTGAATAAAAAATTAATTTTAGACCACAAAATAATGAATTAAATCAAGTACATTTATCATGTAACATATCTAGTGTGTGAATGAGTCAAGTAGTTGCAACACTAAGTGTTAACATTTGTGGTTGAGACACTTGTGTTCAAGTGAGTGGTTCTAGAAGAGTTTAGAGAACCAATAATGTTACAAACATAAGGGATATAGAATATGTGTATATGTAGTAATAAATTTAGTAGTTACACAAGACAAATAAATGCTGATTTTGTTATGTTCAATATTTTAATGGTACGGTGTAGAGAAAGAATGTTAGGTTTTGACTGTAGTAGCAAAACTACTGCATAATTGCAAATTACACTCAAAACAGTGGGATTGTATGTAGATTATAACAAATATTATGAGTGAGTGGTATTGTTTTATACTAGAATTGGTCGGATTGTAATATATAATACAGTACCTGAAAGTTAATTTAATAAAGAACTATATTTTGTGCAAAACAAGCATGAATATTCCCATGCTTGTCACATAGAAGTAGCAGTGGTACTGACGTCAGAGTCATGTTAACGTCATCAAATATTCTTATGGTATAGCATTGTGAACTACTCCAATTTATTCTGGCTCCTGTGATTTATCAATGAGTGCTAACCTAGCTACTAGTAACACACCCTCTCTCTTCCCAACATTCACACATTTATGATTCATGTGTAAAGGCGAGGTTCGAAATGTTTATATGTGGCTTACGCGAAAGCTTTTAAACTTTATACTTACTCGTTCATGATTGTTTTCCGTAGATTTCTGCAAACGAAAATTAAGGTTGAATTTATTTAACATAAACAGTTTTCATTCCAAATTGTTATTACGTTACGTAAACATACGTAACAATATTTTAAGATTTTAAACTTATCATAAATATTTTCTTATACTAAGTGACAATATGTATTGGCGGGAAAAACACTCCAGACCGCCGTTAACGGCAAGTGACATAACAGAATTATACTGTCTTATGTGCTTATATTTACTTTTTATTATCTTCCTCACCTCGGACACTATTTATATTTCTTACAAAAGACTTCTAGTTTATTGCGAATTGTAATTCTTCTTTCAAAATTAAATAACACGTCGTTGACGCAAACACAACAAACAGAACAGAAACACTCATATGGTCGACAAATAATTGAAGAGCACGGATGAAGATAAAAATTCTCTTAGAATAACTTCGCAAAAAAATTAGATTTAAACAAAATATGTTTTTATTGTTTTCAAAAATGTATATTTATTATATGGTAACACATGCAATAATGTTTTGAAAAATCGTATTTTCTACACGCAAATCATGTCAAATTTCCATTAGCTTGGTATGTTGCAAACTTGTTGTAAACATAGTGGAGTTGACTGGTGCGCTTAACTATTTGAGGTTAAATTTTATTTTTAGTCTTTAAACAAGCAAATTTATGAAATGAATATTTTAGGGCGGTGCTGTGTCGGGCTATTGCGTCAAACAAAAGAGTTTACAACAACATCCAACTTATCTTCATTCAAGAGTTCGTTGTCGCTCAGCAATTTGTACCCCAATAGCAGCCTGAAGCTGACAACGCCAACAAAGGTTTCAGTACAATTGTAGCATTCTGTTTGCGGCTTAGCTGCATTTTATGTTATAAATGTTCTAAGGTTGTTTTTGGCAAAAGTTCTATGTTTTTATTTGCATTTGTGTTTTAGGTTCCAGATGATCCGAACTGTGAATTTTCTGGCTATATACCAATCGGTAAGTATAGGCCCGTTTACAGTTGCAATATGCTAAATTGTGTCCAACGGATACTGATCGCTGATTGGTCCAAGTGACCCTCTTGATTTCATCGGTAGAGACTAGTAAAATTCGCGGATTCGTTTACCCATAGGATGACTCCACACTCGGAAAAATACCAACTTAGCTGCCGACTAGTGAACTGTCTCCACTGTGATTATATTTTTTGGTTGAGGGTTTGTCATTGGCCCAGAGTCATCTAGATTAGCTGTGAGCCAATAGCAGAAGCAGAACAAAGTAAAAGTTCCGACTCTTGATCCCGATGGCATGATGCAGTATGCATTGATCCTGTGGTACATGATGCTTGCTGTTTTAATTGAATACGTCAAAAGATCCTGGCCCAACAACAAACTTGTGGTGTAACCAGGGGTGCCCACAAGGGGGGGTAACGACGCAGACTGCGTCATTAAAATTTCAGGGGGGGGGGGAGGGGGAGAGAGATTAAAAGACGAGAAAAATTTATATATTATTTACATAATTATAGCTTCTAATGTGAAAATACGTTTCTGGTGCTTTGATAATTGAAAGGGATCTTGTAAATCAAATTGGCAACCCCGCACTTTCCTCAACAAAAGCAGTTATCTGTCGGTTCAGGATGGAAATATTACCTGATATGACCAAAATTATTATTAGAAAATCAGTTTAAATTAATGCAAAATGTGATAAAATATAATACTAAAAAAGTATAATATTATAAAATAATTGAGTAAATCATTGAGAAAATAGCATAAAAAATTTCGGGGGGGGGGGGGGGGCACCTCTGGTGTAACAATGAAAAGTGTTAAGTTGAATACAAAATAGATTTTCCGTTTTGTTCAACTTAAGATCACAATTTATTTTATATCACAAATTTTTATGTTAAACCACAAATTTTTCTAGTTTTTAGTCAGTGGTGGTGTGGACGATAGTCTGCATCTCCCTGGTCTGAATACAAAGGGTCAACTTGACCTTTTGTTCCCAATCTGTGTCCTTTGGTAGCATAGAACAAAAATAGCCAGGTTTGGAAAACAAACTAGGTTTTTTATCACATTCGTTATTTTGGTTCTCAGCATGTTCAAATGCAAATAATACAACATCCTACTTTCTATAACTAATTTTCAACCAGAAATGTTATAACATCAATGAACTGAAGTCCAGCAAATGTACACATCTGACTGGGATTAATCACAGAAAGGCTATTTCGGTAAATATCTTACGTCACAGCTTTTTCGCAAAGTAAAAATAAAATTACGAAAATACCTTTTTCCAACACTAGAGACGTTCCTTTATTTACCCTGAAAACAGCGTTAATACATTTCTACTAGTTTCTGAGAAATCCCAGTGTTTATAGGTCACATTTCAATATCTGCGCATTAATATAAAGGAGGGTCGAAAAACTGCTTATTTTCACAATAGTGTGTATTTAATGTAATGTTATTTCTATTTTAAAATAAAATTATGAATACTTTTTCTATTATAAAGCAAGGGTCACCAACTTCACTCCTACCTCAGCACGGGGCCACAAAGCAAAGAAGAGCGTACCGCAGTGTCTGCTTTGTGTGTTTAGGCCGTCTCCAGGTTTTGTGCCGTAAAAATTTGTATTGGTGGATGTGGGACGTTGGAACCAAAAAAAAGTCAATTTCGTTAAAAATGTCAGGCGTTGTTGTTGGCAAAGCTATGATATGCTCCTGGGTGATAGTGTTGGCTGTGTGCAGAGGAGCTGGAGGTGACCTACAGCAGGAGCAGTGGTCCGGGCGGCCAGAACGTTAACATGGTCAACACCAAAGTAGACCTGCGCTTCCACGTCGCGTCCGCTAAGTGGATAAGTGAAAACATCAAGGCCAGGATCAAGGATGAGGTAAAGTTTAAACAATAAATTGTATGCAAGAAAATGTAAACCTGTGGTTTCTCACACTTTCTTTTTAAAGTCAAGCTTTTGTGCTGTAAGATTCATCAATTTTAACTGCTGTTTCTTGGTTAAAAAAAAAAGTTACAACTTCCAAATATTTATGGTAGCGGAAGTCGCAAAGTTGCAACAAAACCTAGTATGGGAAAAAAGGAAGTTTTTTTTTGCCCGGATTCATTATGTTATTTGTGTGATGTTCAATAAACCAACACAAAAATGTAATAATACATAGTACACGGCAGAGTATTTTCATGCTTTTTAAAAATTAATTCCAAACGCACTTGTAAATCATAACCTTACAATATGATCAGTATTATCAAGGACGATTTAAAACAAAATAAAAAATATCCATTCTACACAGGATAGGGTTATATACATGATTGCATGGCCAAAAATTAATATCTAATGATTCTGTGCAGGGTGGCAATTTTAAAACTTTAAAAAAAATTGCCACTTTTTAAATTTTTGGTTTTTGGGACTCAGAACTGTAATCAATTGGTCTGTCGGTTGTTCTCGGCTTGACAGTTTTGATTATTTCCCGCTCGCAGCACAAGACGAAGATCAACAAGGAGGGCTACCTGATAATACGGTCCGACAAGACACGGCTGCAGCAGCTGAACCTGGCCGACGCCCTGGAGAGGCTACGCACGCTCGTGCGTGCGGCAGCCGAACCAAGCCCACAGCCCACGCCCGAGTCCGAGGAGGTGCTCAGGAGAAGGCCAGTTCATACATTAGCTACCTGCCGGGTACACTCTGAGGGTTGCTGCAACCTAGTGGTCAAATTACTCACCTCAGCAATCTCGGTTCGGATCTCGGAAGTACGATTAGCTGAGCATTGCTACACTCCACGTGTCTCATTCTCCAGGCGAAACAACTTAATTGGGGCCCAAAACTTTTACAAGGTCAATAATTGCCAATTTTATTTAAACGAGAGTGCAATCATTTGCTCAGCATTTAATTTTTTTGTTGTAAACCGTCTCAGGTATGTAGACTAGACACACTCAGGAGACATTATTGAACCACGAGAACATTCTTGTGAAGATCTCACCGAGTTCGAACATCATTTGCTTGGATCAATTTTGGTAGACAATGGAAAACAGTGATCAGAATGGCTCAGTCGGGATTCTAACCCAGGTCCTCTGAAATGTGAACCTTGTGGTGGGGTTAACAAAGTTTGATGTAAATGTTGCAGACGAGAAAAAAGTGCCCGCTTGAGGTTGATGCAGAAGAGGTTCCACTCGCAGACAAAGCAGCAGCGTCAGGCCCCGACTGTGGACTTCTAGTTTCACGTGGTGTGCAACGAAAATTTATATAATATCACAAGATTTCATAAACTCAATTATAATATTAGTGTTAACTTGGATTTTTTTTTAATATAGTGCATTAAAAAACAGTAAAATGAAGCAGCATGTTCTTTATAAAAGTGCTCATGTAGTTTTCCAGTGTTTAACTGTACTGGCAGGGAATGTATGCAAGAAAATGAGCAGTACAAAATATTGATGATGTCATCTATATGGACAAATGTTTCTTGCTTCAGTTAAATACCACTGCAAGATATTCTTCAAACACACTCAAATTGTGCAGGCCTTGGTTGGTTCAAAAATTATGTGGCTACTTGGACTTCGATAAACTAATGCACCATCACAGTAAGTGTAAATATAACAAAGGATATTACTATTTAAATTTCAATATTGATGAAATAATATATTAATATAAGATGCATTTTTTGCAGAATTAAACCAGTTCTTGGATAAGAAAATATTAAAAATTGCTTTAGTAATAGAGCCCAGTGGTAGTAGGTACACGTGCAATCCTGTAGCACACAGCAGTAAGTGCTTTTAACTTGGTTACATATGGATATGGTATGAGTATAACATTAACACTTATTACGTATTCCGAACTTTCAATTTAGTCTTGGTCCATAGGAGCTTCCTAAAGTTCCCTGAAATTTACGGGTTTTGAATGCAGCTCGGCTTTGTAAGAGGCAATCAGACTACTGAATCACTATATCCCCTCCAGTAATTACATTTCCTCAGCTTTGAATATAATTTTACTGGTGTTTTAGTTACATGTACCTATAATTTATTATAGGTGTATAATTTTCAATGTTTATATCTAAAAATTGAAATTGTAACCTCTATCTGGTGGACATATAAGTTTTTTATGTTAATTGGTTACCTCAACTACTTCAGTTTCCAAAATACTTTTGAATCAAGCCTGTCCAGAATTAGCAAACAAGCTATCATAATGCCTTAATGTGCACTCTTATGATTGGCACAATTTCATAGCTATTCATTCAATAATTTCACATTTTGAATTCATCATTTATTATACATTCACAACTATACAAATAAATGCCAGATTTATCATCACCACTCTTTCACATGCATGTCTTATCTAAAAATTAAAAAGATCTATTTTTACAGTTGAAAACATGAACTGTATCCAAGTGTGCACACCCACATAGTCTATTTCTTGTGATTTTGACAAGTACAATGGCAAATATAACAACTTTCAATTCATGGAGAAAAAAATGTAGAGGACCACAGTACATCTGTAGTGTCTTGAGCAAAACAGAGATGGAGTTGCACAGAAATAATGGCGTGAACTCCTACGCATGTGAAATGGACACAATTGTTTGGCTTTAAGAGACCTGTCTTCATTACCATAACATTTAACACTTTGTGCAGATTGATGAAAGAATAAACTATACTCTGTCTTATCATATTTTCAAGAAAGCTAGTTCAGAAAAACCTCACCTGAAAAGTTTTTCAAACCCAGCTCATTTGTCCCTCATTCATGAATCTTTTCTTAATGGATGTTTTTTTTTATTGCTACTTTTCCTTACTGTGCATTAATTAGGACAAAAATGCTAAAATGCAATGCAGAATTGATCTATTCATGGGATATTCATATTTCTCGAACTCTGCCCAAGTTCTTCTGTCACATTACCCGCTATATATTCTCCCCCTAAATGTACCATGTTTTATCGCATAATCGTAAACATTTTATGAGAAAAAAAAGGCATTTTTGTTATGTAAAGTTATTCATAAAATAAAACCTATTCTTGGAAAATTATTTGAAAATTAAGAGTATACAAAAGCTCGCTAAACATTTATATTAATAAGTCATGCACCAAAAACAATTTTCAACTTCAAATAGGAAAACGAAACATGCAAGCTGGAACTAACATCGTCGTACGTGCTTATCAAGAAAGAGTGCGGGCTATCAAATGTAGTCAACTCAGCACTAGATGGAGCGCGAGCATTGCATGCAATCGGCGAGCTATATTTCAATATTTGACTACTTGCACGAATCAACATGACCAAACATGAATGATGCCAACTAGCGCTGGCTCATTATGTATAAGTGGTAGACAGCGCCGATGAAATTGTACTGAAAAATATTGTAACGTTTGAAAACATCATTGAAAGAAAATTTACACATCAGACAACTCCGTATTTCTGTTTAAGTAAGCGGTAATGTCCGAATGAATATTAAATTACAACTTTAAAATACTAAGTTTTACAAGGGAAAACTACCTACACAAAGCACTCTGAATCTAACAGCGGGACCGAAAACATCATGCAATGTTTTTACAATAATTTTTTTCTCCAAATTTTTAAGCCATAAAATAACGGTGTGAC